>NC_081417.1:153895502-154195502 GCF_949786415.1 Peromyscus eremicus
GGGGGACAGTGCTTGAAGACACCTGGGTGGCAGCGAGGGTGGGGGTTGGGGTGGAGGTCTTCAGAAAGAAGGGGCTGAGGGAGATCCTTCCTAGGTACAAATCCAGCCTAGGAATAGGAGACTATGTAGACAAGGAAGTTCTAGAGGAAACCAGGGTCATGGGAACAGAAGTAAAACTCACTCTTGTGAAAATACGGAGTCAGCATTGCAGAGAATGACATGGATGACCTGGATGTGAACTTGGGAAGAATTCCCAGATGCAGGGAGAACATCTCCAAGGAAAGCAGGCAGATGGATGCTGAGCTGTGAGGCATCTATCCCGGGTCAGAAGAGATGGTGGGGAGCACACAGGAGTTTGATACCATGCTTCAGGCAAGAGGTAGGAAAAGGCAATTATTTCCCAACACTTTTAGGGGAGGACATAAGTTACAAGGATAAATTAAAAACTATAAAAGTGTGGGGTCTGAAATAAGGTGGGATCAAATGCACTGTGAGGAGCAGGGTGGACTTCTCCATATTTTTAGCCCACTCCACACTCTGTCCAGGAGAGGAAGGTACAATCTGAGTAGTAAGTTTGAGAGAGGAAGGGGGGACCAGAATGGCTGAGGCCACTCCCTTCTTAATATTTTCAGAGTTTTCCCACTTGCGGAGACTGCTAGTCTGCACTTCTCTACTTCCACCGTCCCTTTGTCCTTCCTTACTTCATCAAACACTCTTGGAATATCTGTTAGTTTTATTTATGCAGGAAGAGAGGTTGGGGCTGGAGAGATGGCTCAGTGGTTAAGAGCACTTACTGCTCTTGCCAGGGATCCAGGAACAGTTCCCAGCGCCCACATGGCAGTTCACAACCATCCATAACTCGAGTTTCAGAGGATCTGACACCTTCTTATGGGATCCACAGGCACCAGGAACACGTGTATTGTACATACATACATGCAGGCAAAACACACACACACACACACACACACACACACACACACACACACAGAGAGAGAGAGAGAGAGAGAGAGAGAGAGAGAGAGAGAGAGAGAGAGAGAGAGAGAAAGAGAGAGAGAGAGAGATGGAGAGAGAGAGGGGGGGGGCATTTTCTTATGTCTTACCCAGTCTCACAGCTACTCAGTCCCAAGAGAACACACAGAGGCTTATATTACTTACAAACTGTATGGCCTATGGGTGAGACTTTTTGCTAGCTAGTTCTTATAACTTAACTCAACTCATTTCTATTAATCTATATGTTGCCACATGGCCATGGCATTACCAGTCTGCCAGCATCTTGTTGTTCCTTGGGCAGTGGGTTGGCCTTTCCTCTGCCTCTGCCTTTCTTCTTTCTGTCTCTCTCTTGGATTTCCTGCCTGGCTATAATCTGACTCGCCATAGGCCAGAGCAGCTTCTTTATTAACCAATCATAGTAACACATATTCACAGTGTACAGAAAGACCATCCCACAGCACACACACAGATAAAAAAATCGAAGTGAGGTGAGAGTATTTGGGCTCACAGTTTGAAGGATACAGTCCATGGTGGCTGGGTAGGTGGGACCTACAACTGTCACTTCTCAGATTTTAATGAACCAAGAAGCAGAGAGCTCAAGCCAGAACCAGAAGCAGATACTACAGTCAAAGCCTAACCCAGAAAGCTACTCCTGTCAGCCAGACTGCCTTGTGCAAAGGTTTACAACCTCTCCAAACAGGGCACCCATAAGCAGATGAAATATTCAAACACGTGAAATGGAGGGAAGGGCCCGTCACATTCGAGCCATAACATCTTGTCCTTGGTCCCCACAGACTCATGGGAATCAAATAATTAAAAAGAGCATTTAGTCTTTGCTGGCCCCATTCCCTATTTCCTTGGGTTCTGAGATATGTATTGAAGAGACGGTAAAGGCACAGGTGAATGTATAACCCCCCCCCCCCCAGTGGGTAATAAAAAAGAGCTAAGAGTTGTGAGATGAAAGAAACAAGGAAAAGACTTCAGGGTGGTGGTGGTCAGGCTAAAGCCTTATCGGAGAGGGAGACTGAAAGGTCACCTGGATGAAGTGACATTGGAACAGATCTGAAAAAGGTGGTGAGAAGGCTTTGTGGACACCCGTGGGGAAGAGAATCCAGGCAGATGGAAGAAGATTCCGCTTGTTTGTAGTGTCGGGGGATCAGAACGTTAGAGCTTAAAGGGCAAGGCAAAAGGAAGATTGCCAAGATGGTGGAGGTGATGGTGGTGATGGTGGGGGGGGTGATGGCAGTGAAGACAGTGATTATGGTAGGGGCGGTAGTGGTAGTGATGGTGGTAGAGGTGGTGATGGTGATGGTGGTGGTAGTGGTGGAAGTAATGGCATTGATCATAGTGGAGGTGGTGATGTTGTTTGAGGTGATGGTGGTGATGATAGTGGAGGTGGTGATGATGGTATTAGAGGTGGTGGTGGTAATGGTGGTGGTAGTGGTGGAAGTGATGGCATTGATCATAGTGGAGTTGGTGATGGTGGAGGTGGAGGTGATGGTGGTGATGATGATAGTGGTAGTGACGGTAGTGTGAGGAGTGCATCCATGCATGCACCTGTGTGTTTAAGAGGCGCCTAGAGTTTATGGGATAGCTTTGTGTTTCCTTCTGAGTTCAATGAGGATGCATCACACAGAGCAATACTCTGTGCTTGCCCCCATTTGAGGCGGTTCTGTGTTCTTTCCTGTCACTATCTGCCTCCCATCCAGCACACAATCTCCATGATGGTGTCTATTTCCTACACCTCTTTCCCCGTTGGCTTGCCAGCCTCTAGAATGGAAATTATGAGCCAGAGAGGGAGAATCAGCTAGCCTTATGAACTTCTATTGGTACCCTAGTGTGAGCCTCCTAAATTCCACAGGGTTCTAGAGCTATCTGGACCCTGAAGCGCCCAGCCCCGAGGTCTAAGTGAATCTTGAGTTATCTTGTATGCATACTGTCTAATGTTCCTCCTGTGAGTCTAGGAACTAAATCTGTTCCCAGACCCATCCACAGCAGCACCCAGTCCCACTCATGGATTCACAATCTCCAAAACAGTGGTTCTCAACCTGTGGGTCACTACCCCTTTGGGGTCACACAATAGATATCCTGCATATCAGGTATTTTCATTACAATTCACAACAGTAGAAAAATTACAGTTATGAAGAAGCAACAAAAACACATTTATGGTTGAGGGTCACCACAGCATGAGGAGCTGTATTAAAGGGTCACAGCATTGGGAAGGTTGAGAACCACTGCTCTAGAAGATTCCATCTTCTTTCTCATCTTTGTATCCCAGGGATTTAAGCCAATATTTGACAGAAAGTAGATGCGTGGCCAACATTTATCAGATGTCTGACTGGGTAAGAGGCTGAAAATCCACACTGTGGAAAGATTAAGATGGAGAGATAGGCAAAAAGATTAGCAGGTAATGCAAACTGAAGGATTTGGTTTTGTTTTAGTAAAATAGGGGTGGCAGGATCTACTTCAGATGAGGCAGGACTCAAAGGGAGGAAATGTGATTAACTGGAACACAGAGGGGACATTTACACAGATAAAAGGTATAATCACGCAGAATTTATAAATGGCCAGCACAGGCAATGTGTCAGATAAGATGCAGCACATATTCCTAATTAAAGGATGAGGAAAATCTCTTTGGAGGATTTAGCTAAGTCTGGTTAATCAATATGGTACAGTCACATTCAATGGTGGTCATGGAAGTGTTTCCCCTATAACCAAGAGACTCGGAGGCTCCCTGGCAATGTTGAGAGTGACCTGTAAGCGTCTCAGGTAATCACTGTTTAAGAAAGTAGGTAGATTATATATACAATAGACAGAAGGCAATAGCTACTGAAAAATACTCAATAAATAAAATAAATAAATAAATAAATAAATAAATAAATAAATAAATAAATAAATAAATGTTCGAGCAAATAAGTGAGCCAACCAGTTTTCTAGCAGAAAAAAAAAAAATCTAATGAAGTTCGTGAAAAGACCAATTCCCCTCCAATCAACGTATCTTCTTAAGTAGTGGCCTTTGGGTTCATCTTTTCTCTTGAAATGTGACCAAACGATGCAAACATCTGTCTGAAAGAATCAGTGGGAGAGACAAAGTAAGCAAGATTGTAGAAGTAGCTCCTAAAATGTTGATCCCGGAGTTACGTGGGAGTGAGAAGACAGATGGATTTTTCAGAGGGTAAAACTTGCTTTAAATCCTTGGTGTCTGTGATCAAATTGCTCTTGCGGAAGAAGGTGACACTTTGTGTCAGCTAGGAAACAGAGGGAAGCGAAGTGTAACCTCAGAGTCAGGCCCCAGGACCCCTTTCCTTCAATTAGGTTCCTCACAGCCCACCCACCCAGCTGTGGGCTTAAAATATCACTGGACTAACCCTTCATTGACGTTAGAATCCTCACAGTCCTGTCGTCCTTCAGCAGAACCACCAGCTTGGGATTAGGGCTTCAGCACATGACCCTTTGGGGAGACCGATCATATCCAAACAACAGCACATTTGAAACCATCAAGAGACCCAAAAGGGGAAGGGACATATAGCCTCACCCTCTCAACATCTGGTGTCTTTCCAGTTTTGACAATTTGGCAGACAAAGCGCTTCCTTGGCTTATATTGGTTGTCAGCTTGACAGGAGCCAGAATTACCATGGAGACAGATCTCTGGGCATGACTATAAGGAAGCTTCTAGATTAGATTAACTGGGGTAGGAAGAGCCGCTCTAACTATGGGAGACACCATTTTCTGGCCTGCTAGACTGGAGAGAGAGAGAGAGCTGAGCTACACATACCCCAGTGTGGTGGTGCAGCAGTAAGGAGTAGAGGCAGGAGGATTAGAATCAAGTAATAGCCTCATCCTTGTTTATATAATAAGGCCAGCCTGGGCTACATCATAGACTTCAGAATGGCTATTCTAACTGTACCGAAGCTCATTGAGATATATAGTATTTGGGTCTGGCTAATTTTGCTGCATAATTTTTTATTTGCATGTTTTTTATACTAAGGTTTTAACATAAAAAGAATAATTTTAAGTTAAAATTTATTTGTCTTTAGATTTTTAAATTTTATTTTATACGTATGAATTTTTGCCTACATGGGTGTATGTGTACCACATATGTGCCTGGTGCCTGTGGAGGCCAGAGGGGGCATCAGATCCTGAGGAACCAGAGCACAGATGGTTGTGAACCACATATGGGTGCTGAGAAAAACTGGTTCTCTGAAAAAGCAGGCAGTGTTCATAACTACTGAGCCACCTCTCTAGCTTTGAATTCTAAAAATATAAACATTTTTATACTAAAATTCATTCATAAAATTGATACTAAATTTTGACTCATTCAAAAAGAGCTAGTCACAAAAGTATAACAAAAGAACCTCCAATATAGTTGGCTAATTTACTCATCACAAACTACCCAAAAACATTCTGAATAAATACACCATTAAAATAATTTTAAAATGTGTGACTGAGTTGGCTATGTGAAAGTGAAAAATGTGTTCTTCAGAAAGGAAAACCACGAAGAAAATTAAAAGCCATAACTGATACAGAAAAGAGTAAATTTTGTCTTTGCATAAAGAGGTCTCAATGAGTAAGAGGAGGGATCTCCATTCATGAGGCTCAAAGAGCGGAGACCTGAGCACAACTTATCAAAGGAGCTCTATTTGACCATGACCAAAGGGATCAACAATCCCCACCATATTCATTACTTCTAATTGCTGGGACACAGTTCCCTGACCAAAGCAACTTAAGGAAGGAAGGAACAATGTTAGCTTGGATTCAAAGGGTTTCAATGGGTAGCCCAGGCTGGTCTGGAACTCATGATCCAAGTGCTGGAATTACAGGTGGCTCCACCATGTCCAGTTAATTTCTTCCTCTGCTCAATACTTTATCAAGGTCTCTGGCTCCAGCCCCCTGTAGTGCATCCCTTCCTCTCTCACTGTTCTCTGCATGAATAAGGGAGTCGGTGTCAGCATTTCAGTCTGTTCCTTTGGTCCCTTTGAGACATGAAGCTGGAGTGGGAAAGAGGGTGGGTGGATGGAGTTATGTCAATACTAAATAAAATGTTTATGTACTCACTTTGACTTAAAAGTGGGACTTTTGGGATCTCTCTCAGTTTCTCTCCTCACGCCACCCTGTGTGTGTGTGTGTGTGTGTGTGTGTGTGTGTGTGTGTATGCATATGTGCGTGTGTGTGCATAAATGTGCATTTGTTTGGAGGACAGAGGTTGACATCAAGGGTCCTCATCAATCATTTTCCACCTTGTTACTTAAGACAGGGTCTCTCATTGAACCTAAAGCTTACTGACCCAGTTAGACTGGAGGTTAATGAGCTCAGGATTGCTCACTGAGTCCCATACTGTTTCTATCCCCCCAGCCCTAGGATTCCAGGCATGCAGCACTGTGTTCAGTCTTTTACATGCATGTGGGGAGATAAGAGCTCCTGTGGCAAGCACTTTACAGACACATCCTATGGTAGTTTGAATGTAATTGGTCCCTGTAAGTTCATAGGGAGTCGCACTATTGAAAGGTGTGGCCTTGTTGGAGGAAGTATGTCACTGTCGGGCAGGCTTTGAGGTCTCTTTTGTTCAAAGTTCCCTCAGTGTGATACTCAGAGCATTTTCCTGTTACCTACAAGATGTAGGAGTCTCAGCTACTTCACCAGTACCATGTCTGCCTGCACGTCACCACGCTCCCTGCCATGATGATAAAGGATTGAACCTCTGAAACTGTAAACAAGCCACCCCAATTAAATGTTTTCCTTTAGAAGAGTTGTCATGGTCATGGTGTCTCTTCATAGCAATAGAAACCCTGACTAAGACACCTCCCCTGTCTGTGTTGTGTTCCATTCTTTTAGTAGGGTCTTACTATGTAGCCAGAGCTGTCTTGGTACTCACCATGTAGCTCAGCCTTAGTCTTTTGGTTAGACATAGGGAAACCTTATTGTAATGGCATCTACTGTTTCCTTTATGATAGTATCCCAAAGATTCTGGCCAATGGGATTAGGAAATAAGGAGGTTGGACTGGCAGGATGGCTCAGTGGGTATCTTAGTTAGGGTTTCTATTGCTGTGAAGAGACACCATGACCATGGCAACTCTTATAAAGGAAAACATTTAATTGGGGCTGACTTATAGTTTCAGAGGTTTAGTCCATTATCATCATGGCAGAACATGGCAGTGTGCAGGCAGATATGGTGCTGGAGAAGGAGCTGTTAGTTCTGTATCTAGATCTGCAGGCTACAGAAGCGACTGAGTGTCATACCAGGTACAGCTTGAGCACAGGAGACCGCAAAGCCCTCCTCCACAGGTGACACACTTCCTCCAACAAGGCCACACTCATTCCAACAAGGCTGCACCTCCTAATAATGCCACTCCCTATGGGCCAAGTGCTCAAACGCGTAAGTCTCTGGGGGCCATTCCTATTCAAATCACCACAGTGAGTAAAACATGCTTGCCTTGCAAGCCTGATGACCTCAGTTTACTCCCCAGAACTCATGTAAAGGTGGAAGGAAGAAACAAAACCCCACAAAGTTGTCCTCTGACCTCCACACATGCCCCCTGTAATGAGTGCCCACACATGCACTCTTCACACACACACATCCGTACTAAGTAAACAAGCAAATAAGTAAGGAGGTGGTCTAAGCATCCACCACGACTGGAAGAAAACGATCAACTCTCCTGATTGAGCCCTGGCATCCTTATGAGCCATAAGAGAACTCAGCATGGTGGCTGTTAGCTTGGAGTTATAGACTCTTAGCTACATCATTTCAGCAACCCCTCAAAAAGAAAAAAAGTTGTATTTCCCCCCTAACATGCACACAGTGGATGGATTTCTCTGTTAAATTTGGCCATAAGCAAAACCACATGGAATGTGAAGAATTGGTTTGGATAAAGTGACAGAACCCATAATTTATAGGGAGCTACCAAGGAATTTAGGCTTGAGGTCAAACAGATGGCCTTGTTAACAGACATATGGTGCCCAGTATTTCCCAGTGGTCAGTGTTCTGGATCCAGGCAGGCTGGGTGGTGAAGTTCATCAATAAGGACAAAGGAAAGATCTCTCCTCCCAGCCGGAAGTGATAGTGATGTGATGGCAACTCTTATTACCTAGTTGGAAATTGATTATCAGAAGGACTTTTTGTCCAGTCTATCTGACTTGAGCATCTTCACTGTGCATTATCTTTTATGGATCTTAAATGTGCAGGCTATTAAAGTGGCTGACTGAGCTTATAAAACACCTGGGCAAAGGGTAAGGGTGTTCCCAAGATGGCTTTGGTATGAGGAACGTACAGCCAGGCAGGAATCAACGAGAGCTCTAAATTCTCATTATGGACTCTCACTTTCCATCTTCAATTTATCTTCTTGGAGTCTAGAGCAGGCACTAGGATTTCAACCTCCAGTGTGGCTAGTGGGAACGTGGGATCCCATAATATACATCACGCTGCAGATAATTTCATTTGTGATCTCCCTGGTAGGTCTCAGCCGAGACTCTGTGGAAGGGAATGACAGAGCTCTCAAACTTTCATCTACAAATTGGAGTCAAATCTATTGGAAATGAGGAAGAAGCTTAATTTCTTTAAAGGTATTTTCATTAATTTTCACATGGATATGTATTTCCTGGGAGATTAAAGTCATGGGGTAAAATGACTGCTAAGTCGTGGGTTTATTTAAAGTAAGTGAGGGTAGACACTTGGAGAGATTTTTAAGACTTGAGTGTTAGCAAAAAGTAGAATGGGACAACCAGTGTTTCCCTAAATGTAAAGAAAAAGAGGTTATAAAAGGAGCCATGCCTGGTGATGCGTGCTTACAGTCACACCACTTGGGAGGTAGAAATAAGAGGGTCAGAATTCAGAGGCCAGTCTGGGCTGCATCAGGAGTTAGAGGCCAGCCTGGGAAACATGAAATTTTGTCTCAACAAAGACAAATAAAAAAATGTTCATACAAGGATTGCATCATTTGGGATTAAGGAGACAGTTCATTTGGGGAAATGCTTGCTATACAAACATCAGAACCTGAGTTTGAAAACTCAGCACCCATGTGTGGAAGTGTGTGTCTATAATCCCAACACAGGGGAAGCAGAGACAAGATCTCATTGGCCAGTCAGCCAAGGTCAATCAATGAGATCCAGGCTCAGTGAGAGACCCCGCTTCAAGATATAAGATACAGAGAGATTGAGAAACACACTCAGTGTTTACTTCTGGCTTCCATGTACACACTCAGGCACTCATTCACACATATATGCACACACATATATGTACATACCTAGACCAATGTGCATATTCCCACACACATGGATACACACACACACACACACACACACACACACACACACGAAGGGTCACATCATTTAATACTTCCATTTACTCCCAGTTCCTATCTTATGAGTGATCTTTCTTTCAGTGGATTTGATGCTTTTCTAATTTTCCTCTGTCCTTCCCTGCAATCAAGGCTGGTCACCACTTTCGGATTGTGATAGTTTGATTGACAGATGCCCTCAATTCTTTACCCCTTCCTGGATTTAAGCCCTCTGCTACACAAGTTTGCTTCCTTTCCTCTTTGCACATGGGCCAGACTTGGGGGTTCCTGCTCCTTTTCTTGACCTCTGTCCTGTTGTGGCACCCACTGGCCAGGCTATGACAGCAAAGGTGGGACAGGCAGGAGCTGGATAAATCATCCATGTGTCTCCACCCACACTATTATGTTTGCTATGGAAATGTATCCGGGCCGGTCTGCTGGGCCATGAGCCTTATGGAGCAAGGCTAAATTGTCACAGTGGACCAGATGAGACCCCGGCGCATGAGAAAGCCTGCCCAAGACTTCAGAGACACAGGACGAGCCTTGGTGAACTTAGCTTTGGACCAGCAGAACCAGACAGCTGACTTTCAGAGCCATGACCCAATATCATGCTTACTGTATGCCAATGAGTTTTGGGATTATGTTTTACATAGCACTATGGGGGAATTATGGCTACTACAAGATCTAGCCACTACTTTTTTTTCTTTGCATTTAGTTCAAAAAAACAACTGAAAACAACACAATACAGTTTTCCCTCCATTGACAAAATTGTTTTTACAGTGTAGTGTCTGACATTTTGAAATACAAACTGTGGAATGTCTAAGTTGAAATAATTAACATGGGTATCTCAGATGGGTACTTTCCTGTGCTGAGAATCTCTCTCTGTTTCTCCCACAATTCTCTAGTGCACACTACACTGTTACTGACCATAGTCACTGTATTGTGCAATAGGTCTCTTGGACTTATTCCTTCCCCTTGAAAGGATTTCTGAGCAAACACAACAAAGCTAAAGGCACAACAGATCTGATTAAAGCATAATACAAAACAACAGTAGTAAAAACAGCATGGTATAGGCACAAAAACGAGACTAGAAAAAGGAAATAAATCCACATATCAATAATCTAAGATTAGAATGTGGCAGGCACTGTCTTTATAGGAAAACCAGATGTCCATGTGTAGGGAACTGAGAATAGACCACATCTCATGCCATATCTAAAAGTTAAGTCAAGGTGGATCAAAGGCTTAAGTATAAGACCAGAAGCGATAAAATTTCTAGAATCAAATGAAGTGGAGGGACTCCTTGACATAGGTCTGTGCAACAGCATTTTGATAAAATCCACAGGACACAGGTAATGAAACTGGACACGGACAGGTAGGGTTGTAGCAAAGGAAGATATTTTGTTGAACAAAAGAACTAACCACCAGAGTGAAGAGAACATCATGAAGGTTAGAATTTTTCCCTTTGAAAACCATACCTCCAAACCCCAAAGATATATCACAGAATGGCTGCTGCAAGTGAGTTGCTCTTTGGTTTTATCCTCGATTGGTTGACATATGATGCCATAAGTGTTCCTTAATGCTGTAAGACTTTATCCACCTACCCACCCATCCATCTATCTATCTGTCTGTCTGTCTATCTATCTATCCATCCATCTATCCATCTACCTACCTACCCACATACCTACCCACCCACCTACCTACCTACCTACTTACCTACCTACCTACCTACCTACCTACCTACCTACCTGTCCACCCATCTATCCTACTTATTCATTCATCCATCCATCCATCATCTATGCACTTACTCATTAATCCATCCATCCATGCATTCTCATGTTCATCCTTCCATCCATCCTTCCAATATTTGTATTTTCACATTAAATCTTCTTTGCTGTAAAGCGGTCTGGGGTTTGGGTGGCTTTCATTGTTGGAAGAGAAATCAAATCCGAAGCCTTGTGTTGAACAACTGAAGTGTAAACTTGGATGGAAACAAAACTAGAAGGAAAGCAGCTACTGTTTACGGAGGCCTTGGCGCACAGGCGTGCTGGGAGGAAAGCTTAGAGAGGTTTGTGTGCACGCATCCACTGAAGCCTCAGGCCATCTCTGTATGCAGAAACTGTGCTTGCCCAACTTTATAAAGGAAGAAACTAAGGTACAAGAAGGTTATGTTCTTGCCCAAGGATCCTTGCCTAGCAGTACATAATATAAATGCAGGTGGCCAGATGCCAGAGTCCATGACCTTGATCACAGACTTCCATCAGCTCCTACTGACTCAGGACACATGGAAACCACCTGCTCACTTCACACATAAACTTTTAGGCTGGGGAGATGGCTCAGTGGGTAAAGTGCTTGTCAGACAGACCTGATGACTTGAGTTCAGATCCCCAGAACCCCATAAATGCTGGACGCAGTAGCATCTATGCCCCTGGAAGTCCAGTGTTCAGTGCTTGCCCGTTGGGAGGTGGATGCTGAGACAAGAGAATCTTGAGGTGCACTCAGGCCAGCTAGCCCTGTTCATGTAGCGATGAAAGAGAGACCTTGTATCAACACAGTGGAAAGCAAGGACCAATACTAGAGGTTCTCTTCTGACCTCCAATGTGTGCCATGGCATGCATGCGCCACACACACACACACACACACACACACACACACACACACACGTCACACACATACACAGCACAACAAAACCACGCCCCTCTACTTTGCCTTTCTGCAAGCCACTGGAGTTCCTGCCAGGTACTGACCAAGAGCAAACATTCATTCTTTACTACCATGACTAAACACAGCTCCTCAAAGACCCCCAATGCCTTCCTGCTAAGGCCTCTCCCAAATCCTTCCCTCTCTGATGATATTAACCTATAGGGATTGCTTTCTGGAACAGTCAAGCTCAGCATGTACTTCCATTCTCCTATCTGTTTCCCAGAGGGTGTAAGAAGCTAAGTACCTAGTTGGAGGAGAGAGTGCCACAGAGGAGGCGGAGCAGAGCCCAGAGTGAGGACTCCAAAGCATCCACCATCTCCCCCAGGAAATCCATTCCCTGTCTTCCCTAGGCTCTCCGGTTTTACTTGTGTTCTGGGTGCCCGAGGAAAGCACGGCCTTGCATTTCTTTACATGGACTGACTTTTCCTCTGGGTCCTGGCTGCCCTGTTTGAGTTGCCATTTTGTCCCGGATTAGAGGTTAGGGTTAGGGCTGGGAGAGGGTAGGGTGAATCTGTTAATTGGTGGATGGCTCTCCCGGGTCTGGCTACTTCCTGTGTGGTCTCACACCATTGCTCAGACAGCTCCACCCCCGAGATGCCAATCAACCATCACTTCTACCTGCAAGCTCTCTGGCCACGTCTGTGGAGCTTTGAGGAAGTCTGTCACCATCCTGTCACTTCAGGAAGGTCACACATCTGTCTTAACCCATCTACCTGGACTGTCCCACTGGTTTTATGCAGATCTTGACCAACTGACTTGCAGACCCATAGGGCTCCAACCTGGGATTCTAGAGTTCTAGAACACTCCCCAGAAAGATAGGAGCCAGGATCCATTCACAGGCATCCTCCAGCCTCCTTTGCTATGACCATCTTCTTACAATTTAAACACATCTCTGGCTTCCTGTTCTTTCTCTTCAGTTTCTAATTGCCTTGTACATTCAGTTCCCATTGTTTTGTATGCTTGTGTGTGCATGTATGTACATGCTGGTGTATGTACAGATGCATTTGTATGCTTTGGGGACAAGGACATATTTGTACATGGACACTAGGGGACAGCTTCAGTTGTTGTTTGTCAGGATTCATCCACCTTATACCTTATTTGACTGTCTGTCTATCTATCTATCTATCTATCTATCTATCTATCTATCTATCTATCTATCTATCTATCTATCATCACCTATATCTATCTATCTATCTATCTATCTATCTATCTATCTATCTATCCTCTATCTGTCATCTATCCACCTACCTATCTTGTGTGTGTGTGTGTGTGTGTGTGTGTGTGTGTGTGTGTGTGTGTGTAGTATATGTACATGTGTAGGTGTGGATGTCATAGGCTGTCTGTCTGGTGTCTGTCTCTATCGCTCTCTAGTTAATTTTTTTTGAAAAAGGGTCTCTGGCTGAACCTGGAGCTCACCCCTTTGACTGAAGTGACTGGCCAGCAAGCTGACATACTCCCTACTCCTGCCTCTACCCCTGACCCCAGCACTGGGATTATAGGTATGTGCCACTACACGTGGCTTTTTAAAATGTGTGTTCTGGGGATCAAACTCAGCTCCTTCTGCAAGCAGTTTGCTAACTGGGCTACCTCTTAGCCACCATTTCCCATTTTTTTTCACATAGGGCTGGGTCCCCCTCCCTTTGCTAAACAATTGAGGACTGTCATCAATGCTCTGTAAACTATTAATCCCAAAATGGAGTGCCCCACTGTGAAGCACAGCCGATTGTCAGTCTCCCTCTTTACATCCGAGCACTTGAGACCAAAATGGATGTCCTAGAGATCAAATGTGACTTCAGTGCCCACCTCTGAGGTTCAGTAGCTAGAACTTAGAACCTGCCACTCATTCTTCATGGAACTTTCTAGAAAACCATCACAGTACCAAGCCATTTTTTAAAATAACCCGAAACAAGAGCAACCATACCATTAGTAATAATACCTAACCTTTTAGAGCCCTTATTTTAGGCTAGCTGCTTTACAAGCCTTTCATTTTCTAATTCATCTCCCCTTCCCTACCTCCTGGGAAGTGGGGTTTGTTTCTTCCCCTCCTCCTTTATAGATATAGAAATTGAGTAAGCAGGAAAGTTGTCTGAGATGCCACTGTAGCAGGAATCTTAACAGGTGTTATTAATAAAATCAAACCTGAAGCCAGTTATTGGGGTGAATGCTGGATGACCAGAGAAGCAGAACAAGCCACAGCTTCCTCACCTACACAGTTCCTCAGCTGATCCTGTTTCCTCAGACTGGAAGCTTCTGTGTCTTCATCCCAACGGCTCTCAGCTGAACTGCTCTCGAAAGCCTGAAGCTTAACCAGCTAAAAGCTTCTAGTTCCTGGTCTTCATACCTTATATACCTTTCTGCTATCTGCCATCACTCCCTGGGATTAAAGGCTCACTTCTTGGGATTTAAGGCATGTGTCACCATGCCTGGCTGTTTCCAATGTGGCCTTGAACTCACAGAGATCCAGAGGGATTTCTGCCCCTGAAATGCTAGGATTAAAGGTGTGAGTACCACCATTTTCTAGCCTCTGTATTTAGTGGCTGTTCTGTTCTCTGACCTCAGATAGGTTTATTAGGGTGCACAATATTTTGGGGAACACAATACCACCACAATGCCATAATACGTAGGAGTCAAAGGCAGGATTTGAACTTAAGAGGTTGGGTGCATAACCTTCCCCCTCTATCATTTAAGACTGATCTACAACTTGTTTACTTACTCTTTGTTCTGCTTTTTTTAAATAAATGAAAAATTTGGCTGAGGCTGTAGCTCATTTGATGTATAAGGCCATGGGTTCAATTCCCAGGTCCACATAAACAAGATGTTGTGGTACAGATCTGTAATTCTAGCATTCAAGAAGCAGAAGCAGGAGGATTAGATGTTTGAGGTAATCCTTGTCTGCATAGAAAGTTTGGGGCCATTCTGGGTTATAGGAGAGCCTGTCTCAAAAAACAAAAACAAAACACACACACACACACACACACACACACACACACACACACACACACACACACCAACAATGGAAACACAACTGACTAATTGTGCCTACATGTCTATCCAGACTATTCTGTCCATATGAGAGCTTCCTAGAGTTTCCACTGTCCCTTGCACATCTGGGAAAACTCTGAATGTGGTCTTTTTTTCCATTGTTTCTCCATGACACCCTATTGCCACTGTGTATTCCAGTGCCTCTTTTTTGTTAGCTTGTTCAGAATTTGAGGGCACAGGTGGCCCCCATGAGGAGGTGACAGGTCCAGTAAACCCACTGTTGGTGGCTACATAACAGTACAGCGCTGCTTTTACCTGAAGCTGGGCTTTCGGCCACACTGTGGGAATTTGTAGGCCTTGCCTCATGGTGGGTGTGTCCACAGGGGCAGCAGAGCTGCCTTGCTCTGTAGCAAGGTAGGAAGGCTGGCTGCTGCATCATCCATAGGTGCCTGCACAGCCCTGCCCTCCTGTGAGACTCCTTAGCCCCACCACACAGATGCCTGGGGCATGTCTATCATTCTGGTCTCCTTCTTTTGTCAGTGTTTGAAGAGGTGACTCAGCTCCCGGGCTGTTGAGCAGTTGTTTGCCAAATTAAATTGATCTCACCATCTTTTTTTGTTTGTTTGTTTTGTTTCTTGAGACAGGGTTTCTCTGTGTAGCTTTGGTGCCTGTCCTGGATCTCACTCTGTAGACCAGGCTGGCCTCAAACTCACAGAGATCCTCCTGGCTCTGCCTCTCAAGTGCTGGGATTAAAGGCATGCGCCACCACCACCCGGCTGATCTCACCATCTTGGTGGGCACTTGAAAAAGTAGTCTCGTGTTCTTCAGCCATCTTTTTTGTTTTTTAAAGAAATATATGTATATGAGCGTTTTGCCTACATGTATATATGTGTACTATGTGAGTGCTCAGTGTCCTTAGGGGTCTGAAGCGTGTGTCAGATCTCCTGGAATTGAAGTTACAGGTGATTGTGAGCAGCCATATGGGTGCTCAGTAAAGTACTTACTTGCCTTGAAACCACAAGGCTATCTATCCCCAGAACCAGTGTAAACAAAGCAGGGCCACTCCGAGTCATTTGAAGTGGGGGGCAGAGAGAGGGAAGAAGAAAAGAAGGGACAGAGGAAAGGAGGGAGGGAGAGAGACCATAGAGAGGAATAGATAATCTTAGGCATTTCTAGGCTGGTGACACTTTGACTGAAACATGAATAATGAAAAGGAGATGGTGATATCAGTCCTGTTTATTCAGAAAGAACATCCCAGACAGGAGAAAACAGGAGCCAAAGTCCTGAGGTGGGAGCATGCTTGGTATTGTTGGGGATTAAGAATAAAGCCAGGGGCTGGAGAGATGGCTCAGAGGTTAAGAGCACTGACTGTTCTTCCAGAGGTCCTGAGTTCAATTCCCAGCAGCCACATGATGGCTCACAACCATCTGTAATGAAATCTGGTGCCCTCTTCTGGCCTGCAGGGATGCAGGCAGAACACTGTATGCATAATAAGTAAATAAAATTTACAAAAAAAAAAAAAGTTTGCCGGGCGGTGGTGGCGCACGCCTTTAATCCCAGCACTCGGGAGGCAGAGCCAGGCGGATCTCTGTGAGTTCGAGGCCAGCCTGGGCTACCAAGTGAGTTCCAGGAAAGGCGCAAAGCTACACAGAGAAACCCTGTCTCGAAAAACCAAAAAAAAAAAAAAAAAAAGAATAAAGCCACTGTGGCTAGAGAAGTGAACAAGAGAAAGAGTTGAAGGAAGTGGGTGGGGAACCCAATACCACAGGGTGTGGCAAAGCTTCTGGAACCTTCTTTGATGGCTGTATCATCTCCATCCACATGGCAGGGACTTAGCCAGGACTTAGATTTGGAAGTTGGACAGGATTGTATCTAAGAGTCAGGCATCTTCTTCAGGAGCTTTTAACTCAACTGAATATATAATATCCTCATTGATATATTAATATGGTTACAATTTATAGGAAATCATTATCAGTAATTATTACTGTATCGAGAAAAGTAATTGCTAACACAATTTTGGGAAGCACTTGGCTCCACACAGCTCCTTCTCTATTGTCTGTCTTCTGGTAATGATTCCACAATGCCACAGAGAGGTGGGGAAGACATATTTAATCTAATAAAGGTCGCCCTCACGTCTCTCCAGCTCTGTGACACACCATTTACTGAATCATCTATTGTTGTCCAAAGAACAAAGAAGAACTTCAACAATCAGGAGAATGATAAAGTTCATTTGAAAATTGGAGAAGAAATTGTGAAAGCGTTTGAGGCCAAGGGCAGAGTCCTGCACAGAGATCAATAGCTGTCCACAATGAGGAGGGAGGAGAATGAATAAGCGTGATGGATGATGCCGAGGAATGGTGTCCTGCCAGGCAGCCAATGTGGCAGCCAATGTGACAGCCCCGTGAGGAGTTCCCCACTGAAATCAGATATGAGTGTAAACCTCTGGTCTCTGCACCCAATGACCCATGAACACCTCAGTTGACCCTCTGCAGGATAGTGAGGGAGAGTTTGTCTGCTGGGTTCCCAGGAGCATTGGAAGAGAGCAGCAAATGCTCCAATGAGGACCACACAGCTGCAGCCCTGTCCCCATCCTCTACTTTCTCTGATCAAGTTGAGCAAAATCACCGAAGGCAGAACAGTGCACCTAGGAGCCCATCAAAGCTTTTCTTCCTCCAGTGGAGAAGATGAAAATTTAAAAATCCTTCCCCCAAAATTATTTAGTGTAACAAAGATACCCATTGGGCTCTCCTTTGCCTCACACCATTGCCAGCGAAATGAGTGCCTTCCCACTTAGGTTTAAACTCAGTTAATTACTCACGAATACTCGCTGGAACACTCCCCATATTAACACCCATCAACGGGGATTCACGAATATGACTCGAAGATGGAGACATTGGCTAGCACAGAGCACTCTGCAGACTGCGTTGTGTCTTTCGTCCATCAGCAAGCATCAAAAGCAGGCTTTTGATAGAAATGTTTTTGTTTTGTTGGGTGTAGGCACAGAGTAGGAGGCTGAATGGTTGGAGCTGAGCAATGGGGAAAGTAATGACTAGCTCATGCAAGTTACAAAGTGTCAGGCTGGATGCAAGACATGAATGAGGACGATGGGGTTCTGGGCACTGGGAAGATGCCTCAGAAGAGAATGTCTCACTGTTTGTCACTCTGTTGGAGATAATGCATGGCTTACAATCCAGTTCTCAGAGGAAGACAGTGACGCCTTTTAAGGTTAACTGTTCCTTAAGGTTTTTCTGCCAAGAAGGGTATCAGCTAAAAAATTCCAAAGGAGGTCTACCCACCAAATATCTGTCTTCTCACTAACCATCCACCATTTTCAATGCATCTACAATCTGTCTTTATATCTATCCATCCCATATCCTTCTACTTACTAAATACCCTTCATTTACAATCCATCTAAAATGCATCTACCATCCATCCAATATCCTCACAGTCATTAAACACCTATCGTTTATAGCCATCAATAATCTATCCTTCCATGCATCCATGTAACCATCCACACACCCACCTAATATCTATCTATGACCTCTCTATGAATGAATCTATTTATCTTCTCCTATATCTATCAACACCTATGTCCATATCTGCCATTAATTAATTAAGCAATTTGTAACACTTACATCTTAACCTCATCCCCATTTCTCTTCATTGTCATTGCTAAAACCTAGACCAACACACCATCTTCTCATACCTGGGTGACTGCAATGGCTTCCTAGCTAGCCTGTCCCCTTGTCCTTTTTTTTCCAGTCCATTTTTATTACAGCTTCCAAGACCATCTTCTCATGGTGTCACATGACTCTTATAATTGAAGCTTTTTGGTATGCTGACACTTTTAAAATATTGCTCCCACACAAGCCAGCCTGTACCACTGCCCTCAGAATTAATTCTTTCCTAGTGGGCTGCTCTGTGACTCTAGGCATTTTAGCCATGCTGATAAACACGCTAGTCAAAGAAGTCTGTGCTCCTTCCTTCTAGTGATATAGCACTCAGCTCCCAGCACCTCACTGGAGACAATTTCCCTGATCACATCTATGAAAGTAGAACTCATCTGGTTCACCATCTCTAATTGGGCTTCAATCCACTGTTCATTGGTGGGTTTTTTGTTTTTTCCCATTAAAAAAAAATCACCAGTGTTGTCTAATTTCCTTGCCCTTTGCCCCTCAGATGCACACAGGACCTAGGTAGTAGGATCCTTGCTCAGACCATAGTGTCTCTCAATAACTTACTTGCTCTGTGCTCATCTACTACTCTCCGGGCTCTCTCACTAGTGCTGCGATGCAGTTAAAGACAAGAGGGACACTGGCCTTGCTCTCAGGGAGCTTACACAGGGGTAAGAGAAAGAAGTACGCTAGAAACTGGATAATTGTGGCGTGGCAACTTCTGTAAACAAACACAATGACGTCATAGACAATGATGGAGGCAGGGCAAGGGTGTGACTTTGGAATAGCAGAGGAGATGTCTCCAAGTAGTGAACACTGGAGTTGAGGGGGAGAAGGAGAGGAAGAATCAATCTCCCAGAGAACCAGCGTACCACGAGGAGGGGATAACATGTGCAAAGGTCCTGAGGTCAATGTAGACCAGGTGTATTACAGGATCAGAAATGAGGCCAGTGTGGCTTGTGTGGCACAGGAGTTTGAGGGTGGTAATAGGTATGGTTCAGAATGAGCCTATAGATGGCTGGGATTTCTGTAATGAAGAGTTTCAAAGACAGGGTCGTCAGGTTAAACAAATAAAAATAGAGGATGCCTAGTTAAATTAGAATTTCAGGTAAACAGCAAATACATTTAGCATAAGTATGTCCCAGGCATTGCCTGGGCACTGTACGAGGAAATGTCTGTAAAAGGCAGTAGTTGATGGCACCATCTTGGAGATGCTCCCTAGAATACAGGGCGGTGGTGCAATGGAGAGAGGCACATGAAGAACTTCTCAACGCCACTCTCGAGCCCCATGTATTCACTCCACCTTCCTCTGAACACAGAGAGAAGGCTAATCAATAGGAAATATGTGATAACATTGCATCCTAAGATATTATCTCTCTCTCTCTTTCTGTTGATGTACAATCTCTACCTAAATAAACATACCTGTGAATACAATGCAACATTCTCTCCATAGATAATGTGCTGGCTAGTCATATGTCAACTTGACACACAAACTAGAGTTATCTGAAAGGAGGGAACCTTAACTGAGAAAATGCTTCCATAAGATCTGGCTGTGGGCATTTTCTTAATTAGTGATTGATGAGGGAGGGTCCAACCCATTGTGGGTGGTGCCATCTCTGGGTCTCACCACCAAGTTCTGGGTTCTATAAGAAAGCAGGCTGAGCAAGCCAGGGGAAGCAAGCCAGTAAGCAGCACCCCTCCATGGCCTCTGCTTCAGCTCCTACCTCCAGGTTCCTGCCCTGCTTGAGTTCCTGTCCTGACCTCTATTGGTGATGAATTGTGATAGGGAAGTGTAAGTGTAAGCTGAATAAACCCTTTCCTCCCCAACTTGCTTTTTGGTTATGGTATTGAAATCCTGACTAAGACAGACAGTCACCCATTCTGATGGACAGGCTCAGATCCACAGTGATGGGCGTGGCCTCTCATCTCTCCATTCCTTGGTACATGTGCCATGGCTGACTTGCCCACTTTATGTCCTTCACTCTACACCACTGGTACACCTCTTTATATCTTCCCCAATAATCTGTTGCTGTCCCCACCTGCTAAATGCTTGCAGAGGAGACCACGGCAACACCTCTCCAGGGGAGGATCTTTGGGTCTCTTCCATCCACCTGTCATCCCAGGTTGCCTGTATCTGTATTCCTTGCATCTCATAACCTGACTTTTGAGCTGGGCTATCAGTCTAGATTTGGCATTCATTCTTTTTCTTATCTGCTCTACCTTGCTGGACATTTCTCAAATACACTGTCTATGAATTATGTACGTGTGCAGCCTTAAATGCGTTCTTCCAAAATAGTCAATAACAATGGCTTTGCCACTCAACAGTGTCCTCCCAGGCTCACTTATCCACTCCAAATAACGTTCACCCTATCAATGTGACACCATCCATTTCCTTCCCAATGGTGACATGATTGCTGGGTGTTTTCACAAAGTAAGTCATTATTCAAAGCCCCAAACCAACACAGAAAGCTAAGATAAGAAAGGGCGAACCCAGCACGAGCAGAGAAAACACTCACTTAATCCTGACTCTTCCCCCTCAAATCTCCCAGGAAGATTTGTAGCATAAAGCACAGAGATTTGTCTGGCTACCTGCCATCAAATGCTAATGAGCATCACCTCTTTGCTAGGAATGTCTGTGCTGGTCAGGGGATGCTCCAGGGAAGACGCAGCACCATCTAGCTTTCCACCCACGACTCCTCAAACCACGACCACCATCCTGAAACCTGGAATTTTTTTCTCTCATAACTTGTTAATGCTGCTGACAGCGGCACATCGAGCCTCTGGCAAGCTGGGCTATTTGCTATTGCCATCTCCACTGATAAATTGCCCAATTTTCTTAGCAAATTTAGCAACAATAACAGTTTTCTACTAGCAAAATAACCTTTCATTTTATCTTAAAAAAAAATGAGATGGAATGGGAACGAATGGTAGAGGTTTCAGGTCTCCTACAAAAAAAGAAAAAAAAAAACAAGTTCCTAATTTTCGGTTTTCACCGAAAACTGTGGGTGTGGGACTGGTTTTTCATTCTCGGTAAATAAAACGACTGTGTTTTATATTCAGCCTATTGCTGCCTTTGGATTCCTGCCTCCATACTTTTTATAGAAAAAGAACTTTTGAAACGCTTTATAGTTTCATAGGAGAAATGCATTAAAGATTAGTTTTCTTTAGACTTTTTTTTTTTTAAACAAAGTCTCGTGTAACCCAGACTTATCTGCAACTTGCCATCGAGGTGAAGATAACCTTGAACTTTTGCTCCTTCTGCCTCCACTTTCTAAGTTCTGGGATTACAAGTGTGCATCACCATACCCAGCTTCCTTTCGAAGTTCATTTTTAGCTCCATATTCATCCCCCTGCAATATGATAGCTGTACCTCATTTTTTTTTAGCTTAAGTTTATGGATTATAGTGCTCAGTGGAACATATTATAAGAATTTCTACTTAATCCATCAAAAAAAGTGAGGCCTATTTTTAACCAAAGTCCTGGATGAAGGAAACTATCTGATTTTGACGTTGGTTACCAGCCTCTGCCAAATGGGGAGGGAAATGGATACAAGGGGATGGGGAAGCCAAGTAGGACAACCTCAGCTTTCATCCCCATCCAGCCCTGTTGTCAAGGGGAAGCCCAAGACTGAGAATCCACTGTGATCTTAGCTGGAACCAAGAGCGCAAATAAAGACAAGAATCACGAGCTGTCACTATTCAGAGGCCATGTTCCCAAACTGCCACCGCCGCCTCTCCACAGGGATGCCTGGGCTGACGAAGACTGAAGCCCACAAGTAAGCCGAACCACTAACCGTCAGCCTCTGAGGGCAAAATAATTTCCCAAGACAGGGCAAGCCAGGAAGCTCCAACTTTGTACCGCGCTGGCATGAACTCTTCAACCTTCCCAATGGTCAGAAACACAGCTCTACAGTGAAGCCAGATTCCTTCCTGGCCATGTCTGCGGTCTCCTCCAGTTACACAAGGACATGTAGGCAGGCATGCAGCACCCTTTGCACTAGGCTGTAAGCAGATGCAGGACAGGGGAAGAGTCCTAGGTTCTGGGACAGTGGTGACCTCCCAGTTCATGTAGCTTGCTTTTTTATAGAGTCAGGGCACATCCCCTCTATACTATCTCCTGTATGGTAGGCATTTGCCTGCTGTCCTTGGCTTATAGACCCCCTGGAATTCACTGTAAGAACATTCCTTACTTCTCTGCTCAGGAGAAGCCATGGCAAGTCCCACTTCCTTCCTTCCTCCTGGCTAGCTCAGAACACGTGATTCATGCCTCCTTCCTTGCCATGCAGCTTGGGCTCAGGAGTGACCCAAGATGGCCAATGAGACTCAAACCAGAAAGTTTGCTTCTTACACACAGAAAAAAAAGGCTTACATTGTGGAATATTTGTTTACACTGTAAAGATGTGTCTCTGCCTAAGGTGTCTTCAGAATGGTTTAATAAAGAGCTAAGTGGCCAATAGTTAGGCAGGAGAAAATAGGCAGGACTTCTGGGGGAGAGAGGACTCTGGTAAAAAGAGAGGCCAAGATGCCAGGAGACTTGAAACAAGTAGGACATATGGTTCTGAGGAGAGGTAACCGAGCCATGTGACAGAACATAGATTAATAGAAACAGATTACTTTAGGAGAGCTAGTTGGGAAAAAGCCTAAGCTATAGGCCAAGCTTTCATAATTAATAAGAGGTTTCCATGTTGTTATTTGCTAGCTGGTGATCCAAAGATAGTCCGACAAGAAAGCTTGCTACAAATGTATTTTTTATTAGTATTTCAAGCCTAAAGCTTTTGGGAGCTAGCAAGAGAGGCAGAGTCACCTGAGAGTGGCATTAACATGGAGGAATGCTTATGTGTGAGAATCCTGACACTGTCATTTGAACTCTTGAATCTACCTAAAGTTAATGCAAACTATTTTATTTTTATTATTATTATTATTATTATTACTATTATTATTATTATTATTATTATTATTATTATTATGGTTTTCAGATGTCATGCACTAAGTCTTTCTTTTTATACCTTTTATTTTCAATCTATTGACATTTTTGAATCTAAAGTATGTCATGTGGACTATATACAGCTGTCAGCTTGACAGGATTTAGAATCCCCAGAGATAAGCCTCTGGGGATGTCTCTGAGGAAGTTTCTAGAGTGCGTTGATTGAGAAGGGAAGACCCGCCCTAAAAGCACCATCCTAGGGGCTGGGCTTCTAGATTGACTGAAGAGGAGAAAGCGAGCTGAGAACCAGCGTTCATCTCTCTCTGCTTCCTGACTGTGGATGCCATGTGACTGGCTGCCTCAGGCTCCTGCCACCATGCCTTCCCCATCATGATAGACTTCTCCAGACTGTGAGCCAAAATAAACCCTTCTTTGCTCAAGTTGCCACTGCCAGGAAATGGGTCACAGCAGGTAGAAAACATGAATAGCACAGAGTGAAACAGAAACATCCATCCAAGCCTTGTTGAATTCTGACCTTCAACACTCCAAGAAATGAAACAGTGATGTTTGAAGCCACCATGTGTTGGACACACTTTGTCGTGCTACAGTTGTACATGCAATAGTGTGATGTGGTGTTGTTTGTCCTCACAGTGTAGGAGGGACTTCTCGAGATGACGCACATCAGGGTGCTCACACTCAAGTGCCAATCAGGACTATCCAGGCAGGTAATGAACATGAACAAATAGTTTGGGTAGGGAAGATTGTCACTAACCAGAGGACGTATGTAATGTCTGGAGAGGAAAACCTATTACTACTCAGAGGGAATACATGTTGAACATTGCCAAATGTTTTAAGAGCAATTAGATTTTTTAAATGAAAAACAAAAACAAACAAAACAACAACCTTAATTTTTGTATGTGCAGTGTTAGAGAGGAAAAACTTTAATTTTTAGTTGTTAGAAACTAATTAATAAAAATTATAGCACTAACTTGCAAGCCAAGTAACACATACTGCAGGCTTTACTTCTCAGCTACTGGTTTGTAGTGTCTAATCTAGCTCAGCCCCTTCATTCACAGAGCACAAAACAATGCTGGGTGGGAGATGTGTCTTACTCTGGACTCTACCAACCAGTAATGTCATAACATAACCTGAGGCCTGGGGCCACACATCTAGGTCCAGAGTGCTTTTTCTTTTATTTAAGATCTATTTATTTTACTTTATGTACATAAGTGTTTTTGCATACTTGGGTATGTGTAATGTGTGTATAGTGCCCACAGATGCCAGAAGAGGGAGCCAGATAGCCTGGAACTGGAGTTAACAAGACATTGTGATCTACCATGTGGGTGCTGGGAACTAAACCCAGTTTTCCTGCTAGAGCAGCAAGTGCTCTGAACTGCTGAGCCATCTCTCCAGCCTTCCAGAGCTCTTGACTTTGGCCCTTACTGCTCCTTAAGATAAGAATTCCCAGAGGGTCCTGCTAAGAGTTGTTCCACCTCCCCCAAATGTACACATACGTGTGTGTATGCATGTATATTTGTGTGTGGAATACATGTTTATATGCACATTATATGGAGGCTGGAAAACAACCTCAATGTCCCTCTCAGAAACACCATTTACTTTCTTTGAGGCAGGCCCTTCCATTGGCTTGTGTGGTGGTTTGAAAGAAATAGCCTGCAAAGGGATGGCATTATTAGGAGGTGTGGCCTTGTTGGAGGAAGTGTGTCACTATGGGGGTGGGATTTGAGATCTCTTTGGCTCAAGCTTCCCTCAGTATAACTATCAATCAGCTTCCCATTGCCTGCATGATGTAGTACTCACAGCTACTCCTCCAGCACCACGTCTGCTTGAATGTTGCCATGCTCCCCGCCATGATGATAATGGACTGAACCTCTGAAACTGTAAGCCACCACTCAATTAAATGTTTTCTTTTTAAGATTTGCCATGGTCATGATGTCTCTTCACAGCAATAAAACCCTAAGACAGCTTGGATCTCATCAATTACAGACTGGCTGACCAGCAAGCCCCAAGGATCTGCCTGTCTCTACCTCCCCATTTCTGGGATTATAAATCAGCACCTGTATCCTCAGCAATTCTACATGAGTTCTGGGGATCAAAGAATGATTTGCCTACGAGTCATCCCCACAGTCCCTTCCTAGGGCTGCTTAGGTTTAACCGACAGAAAGTAGGAAAATGACTGATCCCACTTAGGGGGGTCAGCAAGATCTCAGGATGAACTTTCTAGAATAAGCCACAGCTCTCAGATCCGGGAAGGACTGGGTCATGTGCCACAGGGTGGGAGGGGAATCTCTGGCCCCACCAAGGGCCTCATGGAGAGCACTGGCTTTGCTATTAACATCAGGCTGTGCTACGAATTTTCATGGTAGCTGCTTTATCAGAGTTTATGGCCCACTCACTGGTTTGTCAGTCCTCCTTTCTGATTGACAAAAAAAACTCCCTACCCACCAAGATCAGCATCCATGTTTGTTACTATATTATTGGAGTGTGGCAACTGCCATGTCTAAGAGTTCTAATGTTTCAGTACTTCAACAAGACAGAAAGAATAACATCAATAATAAGTGTTGTGGCTCACACAACAGTTTACCATTAATGGATAGCATGAATAGCTCTTTTAAAATCTCTGATGATAGCTTTGTGGGCCAGGAGCCTTCTTTGTCCTGTCTTTGGTACTACCTTGGGTTATTTCACGTCTAGCCTCAGGCACTAAGACATACCCAGGTGACATGGCTCAAACATAGAGGGCTGTACTGGAGGGGTGTCCATTGTTTTCTGAGAGGCTGAATATCAGTTCTGCTCACATCCCATTGGCCAGAACCTAGTCATGTGGTCCCATCCCACTGGAAAGAATGCTGGGTAATAGAAAAGGGAAGGGGCCTTACTCCACCTGTTTCCTAGGGCTGGCTCTATGGAAAGGGCCCCTTGGATGAGCTGTGCTGTGTGCCAAGCCTTTAACTCTGCAGGACAGGGCAGGACCATGATTCTCAGCTTTGTTGGTGGGTCAGAGAGGACAACATCCTGCTGCATCTCCCGCAGGGACAGGTAGTAAGAGGCTTGTGGCTCGATTTCATTTTCTTATTGAATTTAGAAGCAATGGCAATTAATTACAGAACATTATTTGAAAATTGTACTATATGTCAAGGGCTAGAAGGATGGCTCAGGAAGTAATGTCCAGTGCTCACTGTCCAAACAGAGGACCTGACTTCAATCCCCAGAACCCACCTAAGAAACCCAGGGACAGTGGAGTATGGGTATAATCTTAGCTCTGTGAGGCAGAGACAGGAGGATCCCTGGACTCACTGGCCAACCCGTCTAGTTGAGTTAGCAAGTTCCAGGGAAGCCTTAGAGTCAAAGGTCTCACAGCAAGAAGAAATAAAGGGGAGAGCAACTAAGGAAGACACCTGAAGTTGACCTCTGATCTCCACACGCATGCACATACATGCATGTACACACACACACACACACAGAGAGAGAGAGAGAGAGAGAGAGAGAGAGAGAGAGAGAGATAATATATTGAAAGCTTGAGAGAGTGTAACCAAGGGGGAAATGGAGGCTGTTGATTCTAAGGACTTTTGCTGATAACAATCTCAAACATTTATTGAGTTCTTACTATGTGCCTGTTCATTAGAAGTTCTCTACAGAGACCAGTTAGTCTTCTAGTGGGGTCCTGACGGTAGAGGGAAGCTTTAGGTAGGGACTCCAAGATCTTAGGATCGAGTTCTGAATCGGCTCCCAGGTCAAGGTTCTAGATCTGGGAGGGTGGGGTTCTGGAGCCACTGATAAACACTGTAACACTGATGGTAAGAGGTAGGAGAAAGAATGCTGTCCCTGGGACAGTAGGGCTTCCAGGCTTGTTGGGAGGATGTCCAGGAGTCTCCTGCCTTAAAATCACAGCCCACCTTGACTCCCAGTCCTTTGCGCTGGTGTTCTGGAGCTTTGGGAGGCATAAAGCAAGAAAAGCTGCAAGTTTGCTCTTTCTCTTGAGCCACTTGGGACAATGGCCCTGAGGGGAGCAGTCTCCTACTGAGGGGGAACACTAGGGGCTGGAGTCTTAGAGCACTTGGGCCCTCTGAGGAGGGTTTTCACAAATGCTTCCAAGGAAGCTGTAATTATCTTAATGTCATAGACCCTCAGGAATTTTGAAGCCTGGACAAAAGAACCCTGAACAAAGGGACCATGTTTAGAAACAGCCAATATGCAGTGTTAGCAGTCTCTCTGCAGCTGGGTTCTAGACAACAGTGAGACAACAGGACTGCCTTAGAAAAGGTGGTGAAAGCGTCTAACTGGGTACCAAGACCTGTCCTAGGAACTAGTCACAGCCACTGTGGCTACGGGGGACAGGCCAGACAAGACTGCTTGGCTGTCGTAAGAAGACAGTGGTGTGGGGTCAGACAGTCTGGCACAGAGCCCTGGCTCTGCTCTCTTCATGCTGTTGGCTTCAGGAAAGTTCCTTTCTGTTTCTGAGAATCAGGGTCTGATTGGAAATATGGGGGATACTTGCCAAACTCGAGGATGTTGTGTGCCTCAGGGAGATCAAATTTGTGATGAGATCAGAGCCATCAAAATGTTCTTGGGAGCCGTGCCTGGTGCTGCAGACCTGTAATCCCAGTTACTTGAGAGGCTGAGGTGGGAAGCTCCCCAGTTCAAGGCCAACCTGGGCTACAGTGAGTTTGAGGCCAGCCTGGGCAGTGTCTCAAAGCAAAATTTGTGAAGAAGGCAAGAGTTGTAGCTCAGTGGTGAAATGCTTGCCCATCATTTGGGAGGCCTTGGGTTTGATCCCTAGTAACATATAAAACAAGCTCTTGGATTGTCAAGATACCATATACACAGTGAGGGCAGAGCAGCCCTAAGTCAAGAGTTCTCAGTCTGGAATGCTCCTGACTCTCAGGATTTTGAGTGCTTATACAACTCAGAAGTAGAAAAAAAAATCTTTTACCATACATAACACTATCTAAAAATGTATAAAACTACCTCTCGGCATATTTGAAACATAAATTTCCTGTTAGACTTGAGTCTCACCATCAAGATGACTCCCCCAACACTCCAAAGTCTCGAGAGAAAACCAGAGTCTATCCTCATCCCTTGTCACTTCAGAGGCTCCACTTCCAGCTCTGTGTCAACCAGGTCTTGACGAGAAGGAGGCTGGCCATCTTCAGCACCCCAGCACAGAGTGTGAGGATGGAGGGGTGCCCTGGACCTGGACTTGAGGGCAGTTGGGGCCAGGATGATCAGAAAAGAGGAAAGGGGCTTCCCAAGTCTGTAGGCATGTTGAAGGGCCAGCTCTTCATTCTTAGGCTGGGGCACAAGGTCACAGAACATGGCCGAGAGGTAGTTTTATACATTTTTAGATAGTGTTATGTATGGTAAGAGATTTTTTTTTCTACTTCTGAGTTGTATCAGCACTCAAAATCCTGAGAGTCAGGAGCATTCCAGACTGAGAACTCTTGACTTAGGGCTGCTCTGCCCTCACTGTGTATATGGTATCTTGGCAATCCAAGAGCTTGTTTTATATGTTACTAGGGATCAAACCCAAGGCCTCCCAAATGGTGGGCAAGCATTTCACCACTGAGTTACAACTCTTGCCTTCTTCACAAATTTTGCTTTGAGACACTGCCCAGGCTGGCCTTGTTTAGGGCCTGGGATGTTTTCCCCACTGATGTCTTTTGTGGCTAAGCAGAATCAGAAGAAGAAGTTGTCTTGGGAGTGAACAACTTCCAGACTAATCCTCTTGGCCATGCTCAAGTCTCAGGTGTCTGCTAGGTGCAGGCACACTCACCCTGGGAGATTGGGGGTGTAGGGGGGCCGGGGAGGCTACAGACAGTGCTGCAACACTGGTCCACTCTGGGGTGACATAGGCCTTAGCATCCAGTGTAGGGCTTGGTTAAAAAAGACAGAGTGAGGCTTAGTACAAGGAGCTCTCCTTTAGTCCCAGAGCTCAGGAGGCAGAGGCAGGTGGATCTCTGTGAGTCTGAGTCCATCTGGGTCTGGGTAGCAAGTTCCAGACAAGGCAGAGTTACATAGTGAGACCCTGTCTTTAAAAAATAATGGCAGGGTAGACTTTGTATCCTTGAGCTTGTGGACAGATTGTCTTGTGGGTAACAGGTGCCCTCTGCCCTGTGCCACACAGACTCATGGGCACCTGCTGCCAGCTCACTGGCCCTAGGACTCAGACATTGAAATGCCTCTCAGACTCAGAGGTTTGAGTCTGGAGCATGATCTTTCCCAGCGTATGAGGGCCCAGGCAAGAGGTCCATGACTTCCTCTGTTCCTGTTCTAGGAATGTCTGTGGTGCCACCTCTAGAGTGTTGACACCCCCATGGCTGGTTTCCAGGGGCTCAGATGAATGCAAGAAAGAAAGTGAGAGGAAATGAGAATATGCATGGAGAGGAAAAGCCTGGATAACAGCAGCTGCGACCTTGCTTCTTTTTCCTGCTCCTCTTCTTCACTTGCGGAAACACAGCTCTCTTACTCCCCGTACTCAGGTGTGTGCTTGTGTTGTGAGTTGAGCCCGTCTGTTGCCCTGAGCGAACAGGGCCTCTGTCTGACACTGTGTCTGATATTCTGCTTGTGAGTTGCTCTGTTCACCATCCCGTGCCCATGGCAGTCACTGACAATTGATTCTAGTTTTCTGATTCGCTGCGGCCAAGACTCTGACTCTGTGACACAGCAGTCTCGGTGGCCAATAGCAATCGACTGGAATTGCTAGAAGAGATAAAAATGATGTGTCACCCTCAATTTATCCTCTGCTAATCTGATTAGGGAAAGAGTGCAGAGGTCAGCTTTCTTCTCTCTCTCCAGCTTGCCCATGAGGTCTGTTTCCCATTAATCGGAGCTTTGACTCACTGCAGACTGATAAGGGGAAGGAGAAGGATGCCACACACCATGCACACACATGCATGAGTCCCTGGGAGCACTGCCTGGGCACGCACATCCTTCCTGGTGCTGAACCTCTAGGGTGGCAGGAGGGCTCGGGAGATAGGTGGGAGACCAGACAGTTCAGGACGGGACTTGCTAGCAGGAGAGGGAGACAGGATGCTCAGTGCTGTCTGATTCTCTCTGGATTTAAGCTAAGGAAATGGGCCAAAGCCTGGGGGAGTCTGCTCACTGATGCAGCCAGGCAGGAAGAAGGAACAGGGCCACCCAGTTGGACAAACAAAAGGGCGAAAAGGGTTGCCATGGTATCCATCCTCTTCCAGTTTGGATATTTCAGAGTTGGCCAACTTATGACCCATCAAAGACTGAGAGCAATTTTCAAGTCAAATGTGTTTTCAGGATTATTTCCTTATCCATTCATACAAGTGTCTGTTGAACACCTCCTGAGAATCCAGTTCTGAACCAGGACCTGCGGATAATTTCAGAAACAGGGGAGCCTAGTACTGCCTGCAGGCTGTCAGGAAAGGCTGAAAGAAACATGCAGCTATCATGAAATCTGATGAGGTCCCAAGGGGAGCTCAGGAAACTAAAGGCACGTGTATGTGTATACATATACGCACACCCACATACACATGCCACAAACATGCACACACTCCCCCATGGACACCACACACACACACACACACACACACACACACACACACACACACACAGCAAGAAAGATGACTTTCTGTGGGCCAATACTCTGCCATATACTTCCATATGTCTCCTGTCTTTCAAGGCAGGAGATGCTTGCCCTATTTTAGAGAACATGAGAGTCAAAACTATAGAGACCATTGTTGAGCTCCAGTGTCATCTGGCGAAGATGCAAACTGTGAGCCGTGATTTGAATCTGTTGCACTCGCTCGCCCACGCCACTCCCCTCTCCCTCCCCTGGGCCTCCATCATCTTCCTTCCTGAGTCATCTGCCCACCTTTCATCCAGAGCGAGCAGCTTTGCCTTCTGCTAAACTTCCCTGAGATGTCAGCTTACTCCAGCATCTTCCTCTTCCAGCCACTCAGAGGTTCAAAGAGGTGCCCAATCTGTAGATGTCTGTTCTGCACAATTTAGTTCTTTATTATAGTGGAGGGAAATTCTGTAGTATAGAGTCCTGACAGATTTTTTTTCTGAATCTTATGTTTCTTCCACTTCCCCTTTGTAGGGATGGCTCACACATTGTATTCTCCTTCCTCCCTCCCCCCTCTCTCCCTCTTTACTTCCCTCCCCCTCTCTCTTTCCCTCCCTCCCTTTTCCCCTCCTCCTCCCTGTGTGTGTGTGTGTGTGTGTGTGTGTGTGTGTGTGTGTGTCTCCAACCTCTCTCCCTCTCCCCTTCCTCTACGGCTGTGTTGTTTCCCAGCAAACATTTCTACTTTCTGTACTTTCTGAATCACTCCAGGTTGCCTGGGAACAGAGTTATCAGTTCCTTGTTTTTGGTGGTTTTTTTTTTTTTTTTTTTGGTCTTTCAAGGCAGGATTTCTCTGTGTAGCTTTGTGCCTTTCCTGGATCTTGCTCTGTAGACCAGGCTGGCCTGGAACTCACAAAGATCCGCCTGGCTCTGCCTCCCGAGTGCTGGGATTAAAGGCGTGTGCCACCACCACCCGGCTTATCAGTTCCTTGTTACACAGGGGTGAGGAGGGAAGGTTTGTCTCAGACAGTTGCATATGGGAAACTGAGAGGCTGCATCCTGTTCCTCAACGTCCCTGAACAGCAGCAATGGATGTGACCCATTGCTTCATATCCATGATGGGTATGACCCATACCCAATGAGTATGGCCAGTGCTTCATTCTGACAATCAGAGATCAAGCCAGTAATCACATATTACATGCTACATGCCCATCAGGCTTTCTAGCTTCAAGTCTAGGACTGGGTGCCTTGCTACCTGATCAGCTCTGTGTCTTTGTGTCTAGCTCAGGTCTACACTCCAGGATCTCTAACATGAGGGTTAATTGATGTGCGACCTTGCCTGGACTACAGGGTGCCCAAGTATTCAGTTAAACACATTCTGAGTTTATGTATATAGATGAGATGAGCACTGAGTGAGCAGACTGAGTGAAGTCAAGTGGCCCTTCCCAGGGTGAAAGAGTCTCACTTGACCTGTTGAAGGCTTGGATAAGAACAAAGGGCCTGATGAAGGAGAATGTCCTCTCTCTGATAGTCTCCATGGCTTTGGTCTTGAACTAGAACTTGGGGGCACCAGCTCCCTGCTTCTCAGAAAGCTGGACTTGGACAGTACCATCCTCTGTCCTGAGGACAGACTTCAGATCTTTAAAACCATAATTCATTCTCTCCCTCTCTGTCTCCCAACCCTTCCCTCTCCAAATTATACTAACACATCTAGCCTTTCATGGACCCTGCAGGTCCAAGGTCTCCCTAAATCTTTCTCTTTATTTTAGTCTTTTCTAACCATAACTGTCTTCAGAAACTGAGCCCTAGTCTGGGCACAGATCATCAGCCTGCCTTCTTGAGAGTCAAATGCATTCCACCCACTTGTGTAATGAAGAATGACCCTGTGACCCTGGTTCAGAGCCTGAGCCTCCAAAAGAGCTGGGGCTGCAGTTTGGATAACACTTGGGATGTTCAGAGTCAAACCCTCTCTTCCCAGACCCTGTTCTGGCAGCACAAACACCCTCCCCACTTTGGTATGCTTGGTGCTGGGGTTTGTATGGTAGGTGCTGCCTCTCCCCTGGCCCCCCTCCCCTGTCCACCTATCATGACCATGCCAGCATCATGTGACAGCTCTGGTTAAACTAAGTGCCCTGTGTTCTTCTATCAGGAAGTCACATCCCTTTCCTCAAGTCAGTAAGAAAGCTGAGAAATAGAAATTCATGTGAAGCCAGAGGGATGGAGACAGCCAAAGAAGGGTAGGGAGGGTATGGATGGATGATGGGTAAGAGTAGAGCTATGGATAGGGACCCAGTACTTTCCCCAGTACCTTTCAGAGCACTGTGCATAGGTACTCATTATTCTCTCCAGTACACCTCCCAGAGCACTATGGGTAGGAACTCAGCACTCTCCCTAGCACCTCCTGGAGCACTGTGTTGGAGATCCAACATTCTTCCCAGCACTTCCCAGGATTAATGGGGTTGAAGATACAGTGCTCTCCCCAGAATCTCCCAGAGCACTGTGGGTAGGGACTCAGCCCTCCTCTTAGCACCTCCTAGAGCACACTGTGGCTCATATTTGAATAAAAGCATTTGTAAATTGGAGCATCTAGTTGGAGCACAACATGATAAAGCTCTCCCAAGAGAGGTCATTGCCAGTTAAACTGGGCAGAGTTCTTCTGACCATGATTTTGCTTAAAGCCAGGAATGTATTCAATCATTTTTTTTCAAGCTTAGAGTCAGAAGGGGCTCATTAAACTCACTTACCAATCTCTTCAAGTGCATTTGAAATCATGGAGATGAGGTCGGGGTGGAACGGTCTCCTGGTAGCAACTCCACGCTCAGAAAAGAGCAGACAGGATAATCCTTCACCAAGCACATTCCTAGGTAATATTGGTCAAAAGCCATTTGGCCTCATCCCTAGTGAAACACTCCTAACAACCCCCAAGGGCAATTCTGCTTTTGCTCGGTCTCTTTCTTAAGATATACATGCTCTATCGTGTGAATAGCTTTACATTTTGTAAAGAACTCCCTCCTGGAAACTGTCTATATGTAGATGTACATTGTGTTACATTGAGAGAGAGAGAGAGAGAGAGAGAGAGAGAGAGAGAGAGAGAGAGAGAGAGAGAGAGAGAGATCAAAGAAACTATCCAGAGGACCTGGGTTCAATTTGCAGCTCCCGCATGTCAGCTCACAACCATCTATAACTCCAGTTCCAGGGGTTCTGGCACCCTCACAGACATGCAGGCAAAGCACCAAGGCACATAAAAATAATACATCTTAAAAAAAAAAAGAAAGATGAGCATGGGAGACACAGGCAGTTAGAACAAAAATCCCTTCCCAGCATAGACGAGGACTCAGGAAAGATACATCTCTGGAGATCCTTGTGCAACTTGGAGGCAGCTACACCATAGAAGAGTCTCCTCCCCTCCCCATTGCGGGGTGTGTGTGTGTGTGTGTGTGTGTGTGTGTGTGTGTGTGTGTGTGTGTGTGTGTTGATGTGTGTATGTGTGTACGCATGTGCACAGATGTGTGAAGGGATCTGTAGAGGTCAGCAGAGGGCACCAGATCCTATGAAGCTGGAATTAGAGATGTTTGCAAGCTGCCCAAGGTAGGTGCTAGAAATAAACTCAGGTCCTCTGCAAGAGTAGCAACAGCTCTTAACTACTGAGCCATCTCTCCAGTCCCACCGAGCAATTGTTTAGAAAGGCTTATATAATTCCAGGGAGGAACCTCACAAATCTTGAGAGTTTCCTGAGTCTCTGCCTTTCCTCTCGGAGGGAGTGTTTCAACCCCTCTTATAAAATGGCTACCTAATATACATGCAAACACAGATTTTCATAGGCTTTCATCCAGAATAACAGCTCTCCTCCCCTACCCTACAGGAGCACAGATCAAAATCCTCCCTCAGAGAAGAATTTTTGAGCTGGAGGTCAGCACATGAACATCATCTGAGTTTTCAAGGGTGATACTAAAAGATCTCTCTAGACTGGAATTGAGACTTTGTAAGAAGTCTCTATCTCTGAAAAGTTGTCAACAGTGAAAGTCAAGGTGTGGAAAGGGTCAAGAGCAGAAGCAAAGTGAGTTCAGGGCTATCAGCAGCCCCTTGGGGGACCCATGGGCCAGCTCACTCGGTAAGGAAGCCACTGTATGAAGTCAGAAAGAGCCAGAAACAAGAGTGTGGATCAGAGAAACTAAGTCCATGGTGAGTCTGAGATGGGGAGCCCAGATGTGTCTGCAGCCAGCACCCTTGCTCTTTCCAGGGATGAGAGTAACTGAGCCCTTTTGGTTCAAGGCCATCTGAGTTGATTTTCTGTGTCTTCTAACTCTTGTAGGCACCAGGCATGTTCTGACTCAGGAGCTAAATGATCCCTGACCTAGCCAGGTATTGCCACCAAGACATACCTTGAGCATGTGTCTTCTGTTAGTCTTGGTTCCTACATCTGTATAATGAGAGGCTTGGGAAAGATACTGGTTTCTTATTCCATATTCGTACAGTTGTCAGGCTCTATGACAAGGAGCAGAACAGTGTCCCATCCATCAACACCCATGCCTACCATAGAAACGAGAATCAATGAGAGTGCTGTGTGTGTAACATCCTCACTTCTGCCTCCATCAAGCTGTGTTAGACACCTCTCCTCTGTCTCCTCTGTTACCTGCTGCTCTGCACAGCACCACTCCTGGACCATGATGGCTAATCTTGGTTGTTAACTTGACCAGGTCTGGAATCTACTAAAATGCAAGCTGCTGGCTCTCCTTGAGGGATGTTCTTGACCAGATTATCTGAAGTGGGAAGACACTCCCTACATACGGGCAGCACCTTCTGGTGGCAGCCCAGATAAAAGGACATCATGAAAGAAAGAAACTTTGCTCTTGCCTGCTTGCCCTCATGCTTGCCGACAAGTCTCTTTACCCACTCTGTTGCTGCAGCACCCCGTCACTGTTATTAGAATTCACTTTCTTCAGGAATCTAATGTAGACTGAAGATCAACAGCTCCCTGGGAATCCCCCAGGCCTTCAGCACTAGACTGTGACTGTTGGACTGAGCAACTACTGGATTCTTAGTCTTTCCAGTATGAGGCAGCCATTGTTGGACTACCCAGATTACAGTCTCTAAGGTAAGCCAATCTAATAACACACACACACACACACACACACACACACACACACACACACACACACACACACACCAGTTCTTTCCTTTAGTAACCCCTGACTGATACACGAATCAACCATCTCTTAATTTCTTTCTTGGACCTGGCATTCAGTCAAGCATTTGTTGGGAAACTCGAAGCTTGTGCCCAGTTCAGAAGGTATTTTCAGTAGATCTGCTAAGCCAGTGGTAGCCAGAGTGTGGCCTTGGTCTTTGTTTGTCTTGATTTTCAAAGGGATCCTCTAGAGGTATAGTAAGGATGGACAGACTCCCTTTGCAGATTCATCTGGGCACTGGAGAGCCTGCCCAGGTTTCTCCTGGATACCCAGTCTCAGAAAGTACTAGAACACACCCTGCTGATGACTCCTTCCCACTCCCACTCTTGGTCTTCACCGTCTTCTCATCCCACAGATGTGGAGATGGCACAGTGTGGTGGCTTACACTCAGGCTGTGTGCTACGAAGACCAGAGTTTGCTAAGGGACACAGACTCAACTGTTCCTCTTCTTTCCAGTGGTGGAGCCTTGGATTCATGCCTTGTTCCTCCTGTGTGAGGACAGAAAGACACCAAGTCCAAAATATTAAGAACTGCTCTTCATATATCATTTTTTTTTCAGTTGATAACTAGGGATTGCAGAGTATGGTCTTATTGTTTTTATCTTGGACAAGCTGCTCAGAGGCACCCACTTCCTTATTTTTCTACACTCAAAACATGGAATCCCCATTTCCTGTGTTAGCCCCTTGCCCTTGGCCATACCTCTCTCCTTGATAGTTAACACAATGATGACAGAAAAGGATCCTGATCTTTCACCTACTGCCCAGCTGCCGGCTTGGACAAATGATGTCACGTCTCTTAACTTCTCTGTCTCCATGTCTGCACCCTTACACCTTTTCCTCCAGCTTCTACAGCCCAATGGGACCCATCTGTTGATATCCTAGCAAGATTTAAAGGGGCCACCTGGCCAGAAGTATGGCTCAGTGAGCAAAGGAGCTTGTTAGCAAGCCTGAGAACTTCAGGTCTTTCCCCAGGATCCACATAGTGGAATGTGTGACTATTGTAAGTGTCCTCTGACCTCCACACTTGTGCTCTGGCATAAGTATATTTGAAAGCTAAAATTAATATATATATATATATATATATATATATATATATATATATATATATATATATATATATTATGAATATATATATATGAAGGGCATTGAGGCAGCTACAGTACTTAGGCCAGGCCTTGTTTCCAGGATGAGGGGTCCGTCCAGGTGTGTGTGTGTGTGTGTGTGTGGCGGGGGGGTCCTTGAGCTCTAACCAGCTGTTCTAGTTCACTGTCTGCTACTGCAACAAAACACCAAGAGTGACTTGGGTGGGAAAGAGTTCATTTCTGCCTACAACTCCTGGAGTCACAGTCTGTCACAGAGGAAAGTCAGGGCAGGAACTCAAAGACGAGCTGAAGTAGAGGCCAAGGAGGAACACTGCTTCCTCCCTGGCTCTCCCTGGCTCATGCTCAGCCTGCATTCTTATATAATCCAGGACCACCTACCCAAGTGCAGCCCCACCCACACTGGGCTGGGCCCTCCCACACCAATCAACAATCAAGACAATTGGAATCTGACCCAGGCAGTCCCTCAATGGAGACTCCTTCCCAGGTCACTCTTGTTTGTGTCACAGTGATAATAAAAACTAAGAGGGACACCAGCCAAAACTGACAAGTGATAAAAATTCCAAGGGAAGGGCAATAGGAAGAAATAGACACAAGGTGTGGAGTCTCCAGGTAGAGCCACAAACCATCCAGATAGCTGATGTGAAGTAGAAACGCAATGTCTGGAGGGAGACCTGCAGGATGACTGGTGCCTGTAGGCAGCTCAGGGCACTGACTTCAGAAACATCAGTAAGCATTACCACTCAGGAATCTGTGACATGATGTCCAGCTGAAGTGGCCCATGGGGTGGGGATGAGACCTTCATAGAAGGACTGGTTCCCCAAGAACAAGCAATCTCCCAGGCTCTGTACCAGCAGTCGTGACTGTGACACAGGACTCAGGCCTGCTCCTCACAAGAGGCCCAAGGGAGCTTTCACAGGACAGCAGCCTGCAAAGGGAGCCTGGATCCTGCTGACCCCGAGCTACAGGGATGAAAATGATGTGAAGGTGAGGACAACGGTCATCGCTTCTCCCTAAGCTCATATAGACTGTGGATGGGTGGGCAGCATTCGTAATCCTGGCTCTAGGGAGGCAGAGAGAGGCAGATATCCAGGGCTCACTGGCCAGACAGTCTAGTTTAATTGGGGAGTTTCCAATCCAGGAGAGTCCCTGTCGCAAAAACCAAGGTGGACAGCATCCAGAGGAAAGACACATACACACAGGATACACTGAGGATTAGCATTTGTTATTGATACACTAACACCATGCAAAGGCTAAAACCAAGCTATTCTCCATCCATCTTCCTGTTCCCAGAGACTGTTGAGTTTCTGTTAGGAACTTTGGTGATGGGAACACTCACCTAGATTGCTACTCTTGTCTCAGGGAATGTCACTGACTCAGAATAAGGCATCTAGATCATGCCTAGACCATCTTCTAAATCTGGTGTGTGGTAGATGATGTCCAGTCCCAGTCTTATGGGCACTCACTATTCCAGGGTGTCAATCACTTCTTACTGCACACTTATGAGATTCCTGGCCCACAGGCTTCCAATAAGAAGTTGGGTACCAGAGCTAAGGACAGAGGGCAGATGGACAGTGGGCCCCAGCCTTTTTGTCTATCAGCTGGGGTTATTCCAGGGCTCTCCATGGGCCTGAACCCCAGCTGTTCTTGGGGTACCTCTATTTTCAGCTGCTTTCATTTCCCTCCTCCCCAGTCAAATTTTGGGGGACCACCATAGGAGTGTGCTGGAGCTGTTAGGTCAAAGTACCAGAGACCAGGGCTTAAACCATGTGTTTACCATCTCATGATTCTGGAAGCTGAAGGGTTGGGGACAAGGTGTTGGCGTATTGATTCGTTTCCTTTAATTTTTTTAAGATGTATTTGTTTTTATTTTATGTGTATGAATGCTTCACCTGTGTGTATGAATGTGTATTGTATGTGTGCCTGGTGCCTGTGGAGACCAGAAGAGGCTGCCAGATCCTCTGGAACTGGAATTACAGATGGTTGTAAGCAACTGTTTGGGTGCTGGGAAATGAACCGTGAACTTCTGCAAGAGCAGTGAACACTCTTAACTGATGAGCCATCTTTCCAGCTCTCAGGTTGGCTCCTTTTGAGGGCCATGAGGAGGGGTAATTTCCAAGCCTCTTTCTTTCCCAGCTTTGTTGTCTGCTGGCCATCCTTGATTCATCCATGTGTTCTCTCTTTCTGTCTCTGTCTCTGTCTCTCCCTCCTTCCCTCTCCCCTTCCTCCCTTCCTGCTCCCATATCTATATGAACTTAAAATATGTAATCATTTGGTAGAAATCTTCAGGGAGAAAGTTAATGACAATGTGTACCCACCATTACTGGAGTGTTCCTGTGTGTCAGCTTGTCAATGTCTCTGAATTCCTTCCTGGATAAGGATCCCAGTTCCATTGGCTCAGACTTTCCTTTAGTGACCCCATTAGCTTAATTGAAGACCCTTCCCATGTACTTTCCCATTACCAGACACGAGGTGTATATAACATCTGAGTTTGGTGGTAACGGTGTGGATATAATTCTCACATACACCAAACTGTCTGCAACTATGCCTGTGTGGCAAGGACGGCCTGTCAATCATTGGCGGAGGCAACCCCAGTGTCCACACATGCATACATGTGTTTTTTAGACTCTTACTTGGCAGTGAGATCCTTGGAATCTTGACTTTGGCATCCTGAAGGGATCTTGCCTCCTCCAGAGGAGGACAGTAAGCCTGCAAGCTTGTATCTGCTGGAGAACTCCAGCTCTGCCCATAGTCAGGGTGAACTACCAGAGCACAAGTGGGCAGAATCAAGGACCAGGGAAGGAGATTCAGAATTCTTAGAAGTGGCCGCTTTAACTCTTTTAGATGGTAATTGATAAAAGGGATGACTTACACACTTGAATTTTCCTCCAGAAATTGCACATGGCAGAGGGTTTACATTTAAATTCTCAGCACTTTGGTCTAATTGGCCTGGCATTGTCAGGTTATCTTTATATAACCATTTGGTTATATCTGCATCTGAATGTAAGCTTATATTGAGATAGGTCCTCAATCAGGTTAAAATGGGTCATTAGTGGGAGTCTTGAGCTGCTACAACTAGGGTCCTTGTAGAAGGAAACACACACACACACACACATACACACACACATACACACATACACACACACACACACACACACACACACACACACACACACACACACTGATGGTGGACACATACCTGGGTGCAATTGGAGACAGGAAACAAAATAGGAAGTGGATTTCCAACTTAGAGCTAAGCAAAGCTTTGAGGTTCATTAATGTTGGTTGATTTTCCATCAGCATCATGGGAGTAATGTAGAGTTTGCCCCCCAGAGTCACCAAGGGGACCAAGCACAGAGCTAGTGCCAGATGATGCTATCACAGCTGTTTAGATTGCCTTGGTGGGAACTGATTTTTTTCACAGAGGTGTCAATGAATTTTATGTTCACATTAAGAGAGGCACAAGGTAGATGGCCATTTTCTGTGGTGACTGGGCAGAGAACCACTCACTTTTGGCTTCTCTACCTACTTGCTTTTCCCACTCAACCAAGGGACTTGTTTGCTTTCTGGAATGTTCTCTCTTAGTCTGAAGACACTGGGATTGCCCCCACCCATGTTTGACAGACTATCCATGTTGGTTCTCCCTGCAAGTTTAATTCTAGGGTCAAGATCAGGAATCTCACTGTGGTTCCTTCTCAGCCAAGTCCTTCATCATCAACTCAGCTCCTCAGTACTGAAGCAGATGGGTGTCCCGACCTTACAACCCCATCAAGTCCTGCTTCCCTCCAATTCTTTTGTCCCCTATCTGCCACCCTGGAGAGTGACTTCGTGTGGTTGTTAGGTTGTTGGGATGTGCCCCCAAAAGATAGTGTAACCCCACTAATCTCTCTCATTCTTTCTCTTCCTCCCTCTCTCCCTCCTCTCTTCCTTCCCCCTATCCCTTCCTCTCTCTCCCTCCAGCTCCTGATGAGTGTTTTGTTCTGACAGAAACTGTTTACCACTGTCTTCTGACACACCCACTAGGGATTCAAAGCAAGAAGCTGCCTAGTCTTGGCCTGGAGCCCCCAGAACGGCGAGCTAACTAATCCTTTCTCTTTGTGAGTTACCTGCTTTGGGTGTTACTTCATAGGAGAAGCTGACTCATGGATGCTGGCCAGTCAGCTCAGCTGGTAAGGCACTTGCTTTGTAAACATGAGGACTTGAGTTCAATAACAGAATTCACATAAAAAGGCCATGAATAATGGTGCACATTTATCATCCCAGAGTCAAGGAGGCAGAGACAGGTGGATTCCTGAGGCTTGCAGCCAATCAGTCCAGCCTAATTGGGGAGTTTGGGTGAGTGAGAGACCCTGTCTGAAACAAGATGGACAGAACATGAGGAATGACACCCAAGGCTATCTTCTGACCTGTGTGCATGCGTGCACTTGAGTGCACGCACACACGCACACACAGACACACACACACACAGACACACACACACACACACACACACACACACACACACACACACACACACATAGGACAAGGAGAGGAAGAGAGGGGAGGAGACTCAGATGCTTGGCTCTCCAGGGGTAAGCTGTTGGGTTGACTGATCACCATGTCACTTGTCATTGGGCTCTAGATGTGAAGAGAAGTTTAAGGGATGAGCAGGTGTCACACAGAAAGCCTCTGGGGCATCAAGGTCAGAGGTCTGCACAGAAGTCAGAGCCTGTTGTTTGGATCTGAAGATTAGAATTAAAACTGCAGTACAAATGCTTAAGTGAGCTGAGAGGCACCACCAGGGCACAACGGAACGTGGTCCACTTTTACTAGAAGCCTCACTACCTTGTAACATCAAAGGGATTAGGAAAGACATCTACTTCTCTTCCCCAACAATCAGCTCAGAGGGTGTCACAAAATTCTCAAGAGGCACTTTTCACTTTAATTAAGATCATGATGAGGAGATGGCTCAGTGATGCAGACCCCAGTTCAACCCCTGGAGCCCATGTGAAAAGCCTGGTGTCATGGGCATAAGCTAGTAACCTCAATGCTGGAGAAACGGAGGCAGGAGGATGCCTGGGGCTCCCTAGCCGGCCAGCCTGGCCTAATGATGAGTTCTGGGCCCAATGAGAGATCTTGTCTCAAAAAGAAAGGGTGAGAAGTGCCAGAGGTACACCAACTGAGGTTGTCCTCGGCCTCCATGTGCACGCTCGCACACCATGCATGTGCACATTCACACACCACACATGTGTAGGTTCACACATGTGTACGTTTACACACCACACATGTGTACATCCACACACCATGCATGTGCACACATGCACCAATTATGGATGTTATTGATTCTAAGGGGAGAAAAGGAAATGAGAAGGTGACCCATATAAACTACAGAAAGCCTCATGGTCCCTCTGGGTTTGGGCCCCGGGTTCCTTCAGGGAGTTGCATCTTCTAAAACTATTACCGAAGCCATGGCCACCTCAGGCTTCAGAGTGCCTCTGGTCTCAACCATGTACTTTGAAGTTTTGTCAAGAAACTCCACTACTGAAATCTGGGATGATTCAAGAAAGAAAAAAAAATTCAAAGTTCTACACTGTAGTTAACAAAGGAGTCAGTTGGCAGCTTCCCTCCACTTTAGAACTTTCCATTTATCTGTGTGGGTCGAGCAAGATTTTGTGATCTCTTAGGTGAGGGCCTCTGCTGCAGATGAAAACAATGGAAATTCAAAGGACACTGGAAACTAGGAACTCACATTCTAAGTGCAAAACATGGGAGCCGTCCTGTTGGAAAGGGAGCCAGAAAAATGCACCCACGTGGGCCACAGGAACCATAGAGTGTTATTAGAATTCAGATGAAGGCAGAAAAACAGAGCTCACGTGGATAAAGGAGACACACCATCTTAATTAAGCCCCCGTCTCCTGTGGGAGGCTTGGGAGGAATGAGTCACTAGGGATTGGCTTATGGGATAGAGAAACACGCTGTCCCCATTAATAGCATCTTACATATCTCCCACCCCAGCCAGTGTCACCATTTACCTCTAAAATGTGCCCCAAATTGTGTTCAGAGGGGCCAGCAGCCTCCAGTCCCACATCACTCCTTTTTGCTCTTTCAAAAGACCTTGGAGCCTCTGCTTAGAGTGACTTCTGTTGGCAAATGGGACGGCTGCTCTGGATTGAATTTATCACTAGAACCAAGCTCCTTCCTCCGTCTCTCCACATGGCTTGTGTCTTATCTTCCAAGAGAGCCCCCTGGCCCTCAGAGGTAGCCCGATGGCTCGAACTTAATTAGTCAGTGTTTGAAGATGTGGTCTCCTCTCTGGCAGTCAGCCACCTTATCTCCTGGTACAGAAATCCCTTGGGGGAGCTGTTCCCACAGAGCAAGCCCACCCTCCTTAGGAGGGGAGATTTACTCTTGATTTGCAAAATGAAGCAATGCAAAATAGATGCTTCCTTTCTGTGTGTGACCTGGGAAGCTCAGACTACCTGTGGGAGACCCCAAAACAAGCCCAAGCTTCAAGGAATAAAAAAGGTTATACACTCAGGTAGCAGAGAGGGGACCAGAGGGACACTTGGTTTACTGGGCAGTTACTATGTTCAAATGTTCATCAATTAGACAGGCCAAACATTGGGTCTTTAATGGGGAGATGGGTGGGAAGAAAGAGAAGGCATTTCAAGGAAAGGCCTTTGACAGATGTCATGTGTGCCCCCGAAGAGGGTCCCAGTGCAGCTGGATGGGTGCTAGAGTCCACAGCTGCCACATGGTAGCAACCAACATAACCATTGTTTTTTTGTTTTTTTTTTCTCAAGACAGGGTTTCTCTATGTAGCTTTGCACCTTTCCTGGAACTCACTCTGTAGCCCAGGCCGGCCTCGAACTCACAGAGATCCACCTGGCTCTGCCTCCCGAGTGCTGGGATTAAAGGCATGTGCCACCACCGCCTGGCCTATTGTTTTGTTTATAAGAAGTGCTTCCTCTGAGCTGGGGACATGGCCCAATAGCAAAGCAAGTGTTTGGACCTGAGTTCCATCCCTAGAAGAAGCCAAGTGTGAGAGTTCATGCTAATAATTCCTGCGATGGTGACGTGAGAGTCGGAGACGGGTGGACTACCAGAGCTCCCTGGCCAGCTGAGCTAGTCTATTCGGTGACTGCACACCAAAGACAGACTGTGTCTACTACAAAAAGTGAAAAGAGCCAGAGGAAAGGCTCTTGAGGTTGTCTTCTGATACAAACACACACACACACACACACACACACACACACACACACACACACACACACCCTACAAGTGCATCCCCTGCTCCGTGTTCAGTTCTGATACTTGAGAAGTCATGCCAGCAGGGGACTGTGCTGTTTCTTTCCAAGGAGGCTTGGGCTCCCACTGCAATGGTCAGACAGGGTCTTCTTTCCTCTTAGGTACAAACCAGAAGTCACACCCAAGTCAATTGAGTTCATATGCAAATGTCCACCATGTGAGAGGGTCCTCTAGCACTTCTGTCCCTATTTTGTGTGGCTCACTCTATCTAGCAACTCAACTGAATGGAGTAGAGGTCCCCATGGGAACTCAGCCTAACTGGCTGAGGCAGTCAGCTGCAGCACTTCCCTGACACTCAGGGCACCCAAGGGTGCTTCAAGATGATCCCAACCAGCAGAGCAACCTCAGGACATGGTGATGTATTTTGCAGTTCCTGCTCTGACCAAACAGTCTGGTTGGTTCTCTAGGTCCTGGGGTTTGCGACATGGCCAGCAGTGGATGCAGAGGACTCTCTATTCCAACAGCACAGTGGGCATTTTGTCAACAGGTCTGAGGGAGATGATTGAAATCCAAGTGTAATGACCCAGTAGCCATGGAAACAACACCCTGGGTGTGTGATGCTCATGTGTGTACACACAGTACTCATGTGTGCGTGTGGATGCCAGAGGTTGACACTGAATGTCTTGTTGCCCACCTCATTTTATTTTTGAAGCAGAGTCTCTCACTGAACATGGAGCTCACCAGCTGGTTAGGTTGCCTGGCCAGTGACGCCAAGGGATCTTCTTGCCTTCAGCTCCCCTATGTGGGGATTACAGGCACATGCTGTTACACTTGGCTTCTAATACATGTGCTTGATCTGAACTCAGGCCCCCATGCTTCTGTGGTGAGTATTTTATCCACTGAGCCACCCTGCCCCCATTTCCTGTCTCTTAAGGCACTGTGTCCTTTTCAAATGGTTTTCTCTGTCATTCTCTCTTTTGATCCTTACAACTGGATGAGCTGAGCAGGGGCTGGTACTGCTAGAGTCACTGCTGAACCCCTGCTGCCTCTGAATCAATTGCATAAAGATGCTTCTTCCTCTGAAGGACAAAACCTGGCCCGGCTGGACTTTGGCTCTCACCTGCCCATCAGTTGGGTTCTCTTTAGCAGGGTACGACCTGCCCAACCCACCTCACAACCCTGGGTATTAACTCCATGTATCGCCGGTGAAAAAATCAAAGTTTGGGAGGTAACTGGCTGGTGCAAGGCCGCTGAGCTCTTGGCGACAGTCCAAAGCTTCCTATCCTGTGTCTGCTCTTCTACTTTTCTCCTTTCATATTAACAGATCGTTTATTTTATGTTAATGAAAGAGCCGCACTCAGGGGCTGGGAGATAATGCAGTGGGTGAGTGCTTGCTACTAAAGCAAGAGGACTTGGTTTAGATCCCCAGGACCCACTTAAAAGCCCAGCACAGCAGAGCTTGTCCCTAACCCCAGTGCCGGAGGGAGGCGCTAGCCAATGGGCAAGCGTCAAGTTCAGTGAAGAGACCTGATCTCACAAACTAAGATGGAAAGCTGGGAAGGTGGCTCAGTGTCTTACAGCATTCATCCCACAAGCATGTGGACCAGAGCTCATATCCCCAGAACCATGTCCATGTCCAGTGGATGTGGCATCCCACATTTAAGTCTGCCACTCAGAAGGCAGTGACAGGGGCTCCTGGGGCAAGCTGACTAGCCATGTTGGTGAGCTCGGGGACAATTGAGAGACACCCTGCCTCAATGAATAAAGTGAGGAGTGTTGGAAAAGGAGTTCTGACATCAATCTCAGGTGCACACGCATCGGCACACGTGTGTCCGTATACACGAATGCACACATGCATGTATACTCTGTACACATAAGAATAAAGTAAATAAAAATAAAAAATTTAAAAGGCATATCAAATAAGGTGGAGAGTGATAGAGGAAGACGCTGGGTATTGTCCTCCGGCTGCCACATGCATGCACACATGCTACATACATAACCTCACACACCCACACACCACACACATCTAACTTTCCTGCCCACCACATCCCCACACAACTGTAATCTGCAGGAACACATGCTCTCCTCTTAGTCATGTCCTGTGATGAACAGAGCCAGTGTCCACAAGTGAACCAGCCTGGGAGGTCAGGGTCAGGACTCACTCTATGAAATCCTGTAACATAGGACTTTGGAGGTTTCAGATGCAAACAAGTAGCTCATGTTAAAATCCAAAGCCACACGGGTGGAAATATCATAAGGCCTGGCTTTCCAAACTGTGTCCTTGGATGGAACATTCTTATACTTGAGGGTCCATGCAATTCCCTAGAGGATCCATAAGCATGCAGGTCCTGGAGCATCACCCATGTTTCTATTTCCAGAGGTGGCTCCAGCCTTGCACTTCTAACAGATTCCAGGGGCCTGTGCTGCTTCCAGGAGGGTGGTCGGGGATGGTGGTCTATGTCTGTGGTACTGGGGCCTAAGCATGGGCCCTTGTGACTGCTAGGCAAGTGCTCTGCAACGGAGCCAAAGCTCCAGTCTTTGTTTTTAAGTAAGCTCACACCTGTAATCTTCAGCACTTGGGAGGTGGAGGCAGGGGGATCAGGGGTCTAAGGTTATCCTCAGCTACAAAGCTGGGCTAGCCTGGGCTACATGAGATCCTTTCTCAAAATAAACATTTAAATAAATGTTTACACAGATTGGTATTCTCATGGAAGTTAATTCAGAAGCCAGACTTGAAAAGTCTACCACAAGCCCCAGAGGTCATCAGAGCTATGTGAACTAAATTTACTAACGTACCTTCAGTCATTTCCACACACACCAGTTAACTACTGGATATGTTCCAGGGAATCTTTAAATCTTCTTGGGGCTTGAAGCCTGGTCCTTGCTGTCCTGGAGTCCTCAGCCATCAGGGACCCAGAGACACAAGCAGGCCAGCACAGTCCCGTGGGTCACACACACTCCCCCACAAAACACCAACACCAGTTGTGTCTGGTGGCCTGGAGTGGGGATGGTCCCATGAGCCATCAGGACCCAGTGAGTCACTCAGCTGCCTTAAAGGCAAAGGCTCTTACGTTATAGATGGGCCCCTGATTTAATGGGCTTGTGGTCCCTTGGAATGCACAGAATGTCCCAGTGAGCAGGGGTGGCTTCACGGATGAGTGGCCTATGCCCATCCCCCAGCCCACAAACATGATTGAGTTAGTGTTTTATTGTCACAGTCTTGAAATTCTTGGTGTGGGATTCTGTAGCCCTATATTTTGACTTTGTACCCAGGCCCTGTGTGTTATATGGCAACCTTCTAAGAAACATTGCATCAGCCCCTTGAGGATCTTGCTTCTGTAACAATAGAGGTCTTTCCAAGGGTCTGCTAACAGAATGCAGCACACAAAGAGATCAACAATCCACTGTGGAGTAAGAGGAAACACAGGGATCCTGTGTTCTGCATCTGCATCATCTACACCTGCATCTTGTCATCTGCATCACCTACATCTGCATCATCTATATCTGCACCATCTGTATTTGTATCATCTACACCTGCATCTGTGTCTGTCATCAAGGCCACAGAGATTGGAGTCTTCAGCTCATGTGATGGCTAATACTGATTGTCAACTTGACGTGACCTAGAATCACTGAGGAGACCAACCTCAGGTTGTGCCTGTGAGGATGTTCCTTAGCGGGGATGACAGAGGTGGGAAGACCCACCTAACTGTGGGCAGCATTATTCTCATCCTCTGAGGCTCCAGACTAAACAAAAAGGAGGAAACAAGCCCGGTGGCATTCACCCCTCTTGCCACCCACCGGTACCTCTTAGGACCTTCTTGACTGTGGTTGCAATGTGACCAGCTAGCTGCCTCATGATCCTGCTGCCATGACACCCCCACTGTAACAGACTGTACCCTCGAACAGTGAGCTGAAGTAAACCCATCTTCCAGGAAGTTGGTTTTGTTGAATATTTTGTTACAAGGAAAGTAACTAATACAAGTAACTATGGAGTGGAGGAACAGAGCCCCCCCTCATGGAACAGCACCACATGCCAATGTATCAAACTTCCTGCCCCAGGGACTTTGCACCAGATTCTCTTCTGTCTAGAATATTTTGCGCAGGCCTACTCCTTCACCCGCATGAACATCTTCCTGACCACCCACATTCCCTGTTCCCTGACCATAGTTGTCTTTTTCCTGACACCCATTTCCAGGAGACATCCTGCTCATCCCATGGATTCCTTTACTGACTGTTTCCTGTCACTTAGAGAGCAGTTGTTTCATCCACCAAGGTTTGTTGAGGCTTGGAGAGCAGTTCAACCCATGGGGAGTCCCAGAGTCAATATCTGTGTTGAACATCCCCACCCACATCTGTCTGCAGCTCAAAGGCTGTTGAAAGCATCCAGCACAGAGAAGTGGGGTAGGTACACTGTGTGCTCCCCATCTCCCACCATCGGGAAACAGAGAGACACTCTGCCAGTCCTGATGGTTTCGTGGGAATCTCAAGGGAGAATCAAACAGGCAGAAGTGCTGACGTGTCCAACAGAGCCTTAATCACGCTGCCTCCTTTTAGGGGAGACGGGGAAATGGGAACATGTCATCCCATCTCTGGAACTGGTGGCAGCTCCTCCCCCTCCTCCTCCTCCTCCTTTCTTTCCAAATGTCACTTTAAATGCTGCCCCCTTTGACTCTTTTTAAATAGCCAGGGTGGAAACATGCAGGGTGAAGGTGTCACACTTCTCTTTGAAACCTGGGCAACCTGTCACCCACCCGCACCCTCTCAGCACGTGATGTCTCCTCCCTGCTTCTCATGTCCCGACCTGTGGCCACAGGGACTGACTGCAGCTCGGGCGGGAGACAGACTCAGAGGGGTGGAGGCAGGCAGGGAAGAGGGATGTGGCTGATAGGGCTCCTACCTTCTCTTTCTTTTAAGGAAATTACAGCAAATTGATCTTGTTGGAAAAAATTGCACAATTATCCCTGCCACACGCTGTCTCTGACTGCCGGGGTGAGGCTAGGAAGAGTGAGACAAAGATGCAGGCCTCGCTTCTAATCCTTCTGGTCTGTGCATAAAGCACCGTTCTTTGTGATCCTTGGAAATTGCTCGCCAGCCCCCACAAGGACTTTAAAGGGAAGCCCAGACTCTCCCTCATGCACAGATCCCCGGCTTTGTTCTGAAAATGAGCCTCATCAGCTTCAATATGCTCCAGTTTGTGAGTTAAGGGGCAGCGAGAGTCCTGCCGCAGGCTGGAAGGCAGCTGTAGCTTGTACAGGTTGCAGACTGTGTGTGAGTTGGGACTTTGCGCTACAGGTGGCTCTCTGTTCATCCACTGCAAGGTCTTATCTGGAGCTTGCAGTTCCACGCAGGATCTCATCGGGGGAACCCAGGTGTCGGTAGAGCAGCCTCCCATTGGAGGAGCAGAGAGAGGCAAATGGGATGGGCTTCTTATCCACTTCCCCCAGGGGACCAAGGTCTTCATTGGGGACCACAGGTTGATGGAAGGTAGTGTGAGCAAAGACACAGGACACAAAGATGACGATTATAAACTTGAACTATCCTCTATTGAGGGGGTCTAGGGAGGCAATGGGGGCTAGTGAGGCCAGGCATCTTGGTGAGAAAACAGATTCTGGAATCAGACTTGAGTTTGGTTCCAGCTCCCCACTGCCCAACTGTCCATCCTTGGCAAGTGATTAATTGGGCTTGGGTCTTCCTCTCTGTAAAATGGGTATGTCAGATAATCCACCTCTGAGAGGTTTAAGACTTCAGTAAAAAGCACACACAGGAGTATCTGTCACCGATACCCACTTAGAGGCCACTGCCATGGTCACCATCATACTCATTACGGTCACTGTCATCGTTTAACTGACCCCTAATGTATCACTGTCTACTTGGGTGACTCTGGATGGAGTATTCACTCCCCCCTGCCCCCCGCCGCCGCCGCCTCCACACACACATTAGGATTGGCTTCCCACAGTTCCAGAGACTGGAAAACTGAGATGGGCTGAAGCATGCGGAGGCTCTGGTGAGGGCGCACCTCCGCCTCCTCTCACACAGGATCACTCTCTGTGTCTCGGATGATGATGCACCCTGGGAGAGAGTGAGCAAGCTGCCTGGTATCTCATCCCACCACGACCCATAACCCTGCCAGTTCAGGACAGGCTCTGGTGGACACACGGAGGCCAACACTCCTCCCCTGGCCTGTGACCTAGTTCCTACCTCATTCCTGAACCCTGAACGGTTCTCGTGCAGGGCGTCTCCCACACCTGGCGGAGGGGTTTGGATTCTGTTCTGTGATGGAGACGCAGGAGTTTTCCATGGTGTGTTTTTGCACAGCTTTCTCCTCGGCTTCAGAGAAAGGTAAAGGGGAGTTACCTGTTGTCTTAGGACAGCCGGTGTCACAGACACAAGGCTGGGGGGTCTTGGGGAGCAGTGGTTGACCTGGGAGCCCCTCTGGCCCTTCTTTCCTTTGATGATGCAGCGAAGAACTTTTAACATAACAGACTGGAAGCTTGGGACTAAGATGAAGGTTCTGGGGGAGGGGCTAGAGGGACCAGCTCAGTTGCCGGGCTCTCTGCAACATTCACATTCCACATCCCTGCCTGGCACCTGTCCTCATGAGTTCTGCTGTGTGCCTGCGGCTCTCAGGATGATGGTATACTGGCCAGGTTGTGCACTTAACAACCCCTGGACAGGGACATTCACATCAGCATCCGTGTGAGTGGACAACTGCACATGACTCTCTGAGTGTGGTGGCGAATTTGGCCTTGCAGGAAAGGACGCTCACTAGCTGGGGACAGAATATTCGCCGCAGCCTACCTGGATGACAGCATCAGACCTGGGTCTGTTATTTCCAGTGGGCTTTAAACAAAGGGCCTAATTTCCCTTTGTCACAGTATTCCTACTGGGCAATGAAGCTAATTCTCCTGAGCTCAGATAGGGAGGTGATTAAAAAACCAGGAAGTGTGTGAAGTACCTCGATGAAGAGAGCACCATTTGACCCTCAGGTCCCCGACCCCTTTCCTCCTCTCACAACCTGTGTGGTGTGTGCTCACTCTCACTCTCTGGAATAGAAAGGCAAAGCCAACAACGGCCAAGAACCTCTCCCCGTGTCACTGGGACACAGAGACTCTTGATTTTGTCAGAAACTCAACTAGAACCAGCCAAAACATATAAAACTGGTCACTTCAGGTGACTGGGGTATCCAGGACGGGCTTCAGGAACAGCTGTATCCAGCGACTCCAATTTTGTGCCTGGGGCTCTGTCTTTCCCTTCTGCATTTGGCTGTATGTTTTCCTATGTGGTTTAGTCTCAGTCAGTGTTTCCCTCTGCGTCTACCAGGCACACGTGGTCTTTAGTACTCTCCCCTCAGGAGCAGAGTGCCCTTCTCCCTAGCTGCGATGTCCAAGCTTCGGTCACAGTCCACTCCTGGATTTGAGTCATTGAGGGAGTTTTGTCCAAACCACACTGATCTCAAATGAAGGAAGCCTGGAATTCTGGCCTTATAATCTCCTGTGTGTAGTTACAGGGAGAATATGTGTAAGCAAGAGAATTGGGGCCCAGTCAAACCTGGCACACAGTAGGTACTCAGTAAACAGCATCCCAGAGACACCGCTTCTGAGGTACCTTGTACAGCTAACGTCCCCAACCTGACTTCCATAAAGGTTTTTGCTTTTGTTTATTCTAAGCAGCTTTATACGTGGCTGGAGGGATGGCTCCGTTGTTAAAGTACTTGCTTTGTAAGACTTTACCCAGGGCTAGGGTAATATGGGAAGTCTATCTCCCCACACTGTAGAAAGAAGAGAGGCTCTCAAATACCCTCCCACCACGGGCTGATCGATGGCCCTACCACGATGGAGCCTTGACACTGTGATGAGTGAATACGCATGCTCATGGACATTCTTGGAAGCAGATTCCAAGCAGAAAACAGACTATGAAGCTCACTCACCAGAACCCAAAAAGAAAGAGGTATTAAAACAACAGCATAGGCTGATTCATGATGGTGGGTGGTTCTGTTGTCAGAATGTCTCAGAGTCATTGGTAAGTCGGTGGATCCTGGGATGATCAAGGAAAGACCGTCTAAAAGTCATTTTTTCAAAGTACTGGCATGAGTTTCCATAGGCCCTCCGACAGCCCACGTACCAAGTGTACCTCTGGTACTCCACCAAATCCACCATCCTGTGGATGGTCATTGCCTGCATAATAAAAAATAATGTCCTGGCAAAGACTGTAGGTCACAAACTCATTTTCAGTTGGTTATCCACACATTAGGAAGTACTATATGTCTGTGATGTGGGAAGTGGGAGGGTGTAATGCCCATATCAGCATTTTGAAAAGTGAACTTTGTCAAATAGGATCACAATAAACAGGAATTTGGTGAGTTTCATTCCTGGAGGCATGCCGAACATTCTCGGAGTTCTGAGCAGAGGCATTATTGTTCACCAATATTTAATACAGAATTTTTCAAACAAATTGAGGCCATCTATTATGTCCCACAGGCTTGGGGCTAGGAACCTTGCCTTCCTCAACTGGTGGCACCTTGGAATCACAGTTGGACATGGCCCTGATCTGGTAACTGCTAAAAAGGACAGTCACCTGTGCTGAGGGGCTCCATGGGAAGACACATTCTGAGCCCCATCCAAGGATGCGTGATTGTCTTCTCCCACAGTGACTCTCTTGTGTCCCTCTAGGATTCAGACCTCACAGACACTGTTGTCAGGGTGGAATGTAGCCACTCCCACCTCAGAAAAAAGCCCTAGCAACTTCTGACAGGCCATCAATAACCCTGTGTGGATGGGGACCATGGCCATGTGATCTGAGAGCATCCAGAGAAGCACTCACAGAAGCCCTGTTCTCAGTGGCACAGGGCAACAGTGATTTATCACCCGTGGAAGGTGGTTCTATTTATGTCCTTTTAATTGATATAGTCACTCTGGGTACAAACTAGGGCACATTGTCAAGGACCAAGGACTAGTCCCTTTCCTGAGAGTGCTTGCATTTATTCTGCTAAGACCAGGGAGGACTCAAGCATTCAGGGTGGTTGGGGATAAGCCCAGGCCTTAGGCTGTTAGGACCTGGAGCAAGTGGAGGATGTGGAAGGATCAAGTGATATCACCAGCATAGTGTGCGTGTGTGTGTGCATGTGTGTGTGTGTGTGTGTGTGTGTGTGTGTGTGTGTGTTGGGATGTGTGTGCAAAGAGTGGAGAGAACACATCTTTGGAGGGACAGAACTCAAAGCCTGCTATGATTTCTGACTTTAAGAAGTTGTCTGGCCTCATCATGATTGTACTTAAAATAGAAATTGGGGGCTGGGGATGCAGCTTAGTTGGTAGAGTGCTTGCTTAGCATGTGGGAAATTCTGGGTTCGAGCTCCAGCACCATATAAACCATATAACCCAAGTATGCTAGTGCATGTCAGTCGCCCCATCACTCTAGAGGTGGGACTGTTGAAGAACCCCCAAACCTCTTCCCATGAAATCATCCTGGAAAGCTCATGCAGAAGGGAACACACCAGCATCAGCTGTGTTCACTGAGCACCCACTGACCATTTCAGCTCATTAACGTGTTTGCAGGGTTGATTTAGGTGCCATAGAGATGGGGCTGAGAATGTGGTTCAATTGACAAAGTGCTTGTCTACTGTGTAGGAGATCAAGCATTGGATCCTCAACATCGTATAAATATGGATGTGGTGGTGCACATTTTTTATAATCCCAGGAATCAGGAGGTAGGAGCAGGGTACAACTGCAAAGTCTGCTGTGTGGAGACTTTGTTCACATAGTTCAAGGCCAGCCTGGGATACATGAGACTCTGTCAAAACAACAACAACAACAACAACAACAACAACAACAACAACAAAAGAAAACAAAACCAAAAGCCTGATGTCATAGGGAGACAGCTCCTGGTGTAGAAGTGATCACACACAGCCCCCATCTGCTCAGCACTCTGTACATGCCTGCTCTTTTTTAATAGTGATTGACTCATGATAACCAAAACCCCCAAGGCTCAGGGATGACCCCATATCAGTTCCATGATTCCTATTGGGAGAAAGGCCTGGCTTCAGAACCCGGAGAAGCATTTGACCTGTCTGACTTAGCATCTTGGATGAGAAGCTGCTTGGGGAGCATCCAATCAGAAGACAGGAGCCGGATCTCATGACAACTCTTTCCCTCTAGCCAGGAAAGTCTGAGGACTTGTCTACAGAGTGAACTCTGACGTCTAGAGGCAAAACTGTCTTCCTCCTTTGATACTCATACAGTAAACAGGTTTCCTGATCTCCAAGATCCCTTTCCTTGCACCCAGAGCAGGACTGCTTTCTGCTAGAAAAATGTGCCAAAGGTAGAGGTACAATTTGATGCCCTTGGTTGCTTCCTGGTGTAGCAACAATGAATGCAGAAGCCACAGTCTCTGGAGCGCTTAGTCTGCACCAGGCATGGTGTGATGTACTTCACATGCTCGCTCCTCATCATGGAGGAAATCAAGGCTTCAAGAAGACAAATGGGCCCAGGATCTTATGAATCTGACATTGTAGAGTCTAAATCTGAACTTGGATCTACCTGACCTTGAGCTCTGAACATCTCTTTGATCCTGGTTTCAGAAAGCCAGGTTTTCACAAGGTTTCATTACACATCTACTCATCTCCACTGGGCTCACAGTTTCGTAGGGGGTGGGGTGGGGTGGTACTCCATAGATGGAGAGCCTAGTTCTAGTGGTTCATCCATACCTGCCATGTCCTGGGATGGGTGGAGCCTAGAGAGTCTGTCCATGTTGATGCTTTGTAACTTCCAATTCAGACAGAGATTTCCAGTGCCCTAGAAGATCGTATTGCTTTTCTTATTGCTGTGATTGACAAGAAGTCACTTAAGGGAGGAAGGGTTTTATTTATTACCGTTTGAGCAGGGAATGTATGGCGGCAGGAGCATGAGGAGCCCATCACGTGGCACCCACAGTCAGAAAGAAAAGTGAGAAGAATGCTGATGCTCAGCTTGCTTTCTCCTGTGTTGTAGTCCAGGACCCCAGCCCATGGGATGGTTCTGCCTATGTTTAGGTGAGTCTTATTTACCCCAATTAGCCCAGTCTAGAAACCTCCTCACAGATGTGCCCAGAGGTTTGTTTCCTGGGCGATTTTAGATTCTATCAAGTTGACAAACATTATTAACCATCACAAGGATTGGGGTTGCATCCCGCTGGGATCTCTGTATCATTTGTGTCTGGAGTGTCCATCTGTCCCCTGGTTCTGCACAGCCAGCTAGGAGGGGTCACTTAAACCAACATGTTCTGTTGACTGCATGGCATGAGATAGACACAGCCCATGAAAGAGCCACAGCTAGTGGGATGTCTCTATTCACCTTGGTGAGGAGGTAAAATCAAGCCAAGCTTTTCCTTTCCCAATCAACAGCCAGGGAAATACCAAGAATGATGATGCCTTTGCCTCTGATAACAGTGAGATTCACATGGCGGCCAAGCGTGATGGATTCAGGCTTTAAAAATTGCAAATAGCCTATTTAATGCTGAGAATTGCCACCTCAACACAGTGACCATGTCTGAGCTGCTTAGAATTGTTGGGATTTTGTACGTGAGTGTGTGTTTACATAAGATACAATTAAAATTTTAAGCAATCATTTTTTACATTCCTGCCAAGGAAAATGTGTTTTAATTCTCTACTAAAATCTCACTTTGGGGGAAACCAGGCTGTTATTTCATGCTGTATCAAGAAATCACTCTCTAGTGACATTCAATAATATTTCATGTCACAGCAGAATCCATCTGTGCCAAGTCCCTCTCTGTGGACATGTCTGGAATGCCAATGCAGAGTGGTGACATTCCCATGGGATCTGACCCAGGAAGACACAAGCTCAGGAGTGTGGGATGGTAAGTCCTTATGACACACTGCTGTAGACACTGGCCATCCCTGGGCCAGCCCCTGGGGATGTCACCTCCCTCCACAAAGCAGGCAGACATTATTTCTCCTCTATACATTCATAACTTGTCTATTTCCTACTCTGTCCCTCAGCTCTGCTTTCTGTCACTGGCTTGTGACCCTGTGACACTTCCCTTCTCACCTGACCACAGCCCTTGGCATCTACTGTTTCTCCCCATTTTTCCCAGACTGACAGGGCATCCTGGAAGAGCCTGTAGTGCTGGCTCCCCCAGAAGCAGATCTAAGATGAGCATGATGCAGAGATTTCCTAGGCAAAGTGGGGGGTAATACTGGAGGGGAGGGGGGAGGGGGACAGGGAAGGGAGGCAGTCAAAGCCACTACTGTACCACTTCACCTGCTGCAGCTGAGCCCTGTGGGGGAAACTGAGGACCATGCAAAGCATCATCTTGGCCAGCCGAGAGGCAAGGAAGCTAGGATATTGCATGCCAACTTCTGAGTGCCAAGTTGGCTCCAGTCCTAAGCACATCTGGTCTACCCTCCCCCTCTGAGTCCCAGCCCCAGTCCAACAGCTGTACAATTTGAGAACTGTGTGTGTGCTACAAATTATCTGCTTATTTTTGTAGGCTCTTTTCTCTCCCAAGCATAGGAAGAATGTTCTTTTCCAGTTATAACTAGTGCCTCAGGAACTATCCTTCTGGTCGCCAGCAACTCAAAAAGCTCCAGACATGGCCTCTGATATATTTTGGGGACATAGAAATGATAAGAACAAGAAGAGACACCTGAAAGATGACAAGAAAACTCAATAGGGAAAGGTGCTTGCTAGCAAGCCCAGAGGCCTGAGTTCAGTCCCCAGGATCCATTTGGTGAAAGGAGTAAACAGTCTCACTCACGTTGCTCTCTGACCTCCATGATAAACAAACCAACAATGGAAATTTAAAAGTATGCACAGGCAGCTTCCTGGGTGTCACTAGATCTTTCCAGAACCCTCTGTAATATCAGCTCATTTGTTCTTCTACAGACAGGATAGAAGAACAAGATATTTCACAGTATCCTCACCAGTCCTCCATGTTGTTGTCATTGGCTTTTGTCAGTTCAGAACATATCTTCAGCCTTGGACATTCCTCTGCTGGGCTGGCTTCCCATCCCCCATCTAACATCTGGGCAGAAGGCCCTGGCCAGGGCCCAGGGGATGAAAAGTTCTCTGTCTTACCACACATCTCCCTGATTACTAATGAGGCTAAACATTTCAAGTAGAGTTGTAGATGGCGAATTTTCTGTTTATGCACTTTGCCTTGTCCTGAATGCTTGCCTTTTCTCTCTGGGTGTTTGTTTGTTTGTTTTAGAAATATATTCTGGATGGAAAGCTGTCAGGGTTTGTTTTCAGTGTGTATCTGTGTAGGAGTGTGCATATATATGAGTGTGCATGTATATGAGTGTGCACGTATATGAGTGTGCATGTATATGAGTGTGCATGTATATGAGTGTGCATGCTATTGTATGTGTGTATGTTAGTGTGAGGCATGTATGTAAGAGGGATGTGAGTGTGCTTGTTGTGGAGTCCAGAAGACAGCCTTGGGTATCATTCTTCATATTACAGAGAGAGAGAGGGTTACCCACTGGCCTGAAGCTCACCAAGTAGGCTAGACTGGCTGCCCAGTGAGCCCCAGAGATCCACCCATCTCTGCCACCTCGGCACTTCAATTACAAGCGTGGGCCACCATTCCCAGCCTTTTTATGTGGGTTCTCTGGACCCAACTCAGCCTTTGGCTTGCACGGCCCGCCCTTTCCTGACCCCGTGTACTGACTTTACCCCTTCACTTCGTTCCTGGTAACTTTTGTTTTAGATGATTTAAATCGTGATGGTTTACCAGGAAAGTAAATGGTCTGGTTTACCACATTTCCTTTCTCATTGACAGTTTTAAGGAAGTTCTCTGTCAAGAAGCTATGAACGCATTCTCCTTCCTTTTGAACGGTGACCTCTTTACATTTAGCTGTTTTCTTAACTTGAGATGGATCTTGTGTTTTGAGGTGAACCGGAAGTGAACTTTGATTCTGAATGGAAAAATGTCAGCTTAGGACTAATTGTGAATGTATCGTATTTCTCAGCTCTTTGGAATATCATATCTACTATGAGTATATTATAGTCATACATTATCTGTATATGTGTGTGTTAAAATCTGAGTGTCCTGTCTCAGTCCACTTATCTATTTGTGTTTTTCTGCCTCAGTATCACAGTGTTTTATTTCTGAGCCCAGGCTGGTCTCACACTGGTTATATAGTAGATGACGTTAAACTCCTGATCCGCTTGCCTCCATCTCCTAGTGCTGGGACAACAGACGTGTGCCACCATGTCTGTCCATACTGTCTTAATCATGACAGCCTTATGGCATCTTGCTATCTAGGAAGGAAACTTCCTCCTTCCCACATTGTTTTTCAGTGTTGTTATTTTGGTTTGGTTTTTTGAGACAAGGTCTCACAGGATAGCCAAGTCTGGCCTTAAACTCACAGAGATCCACCTGCCCCTCTACCATCTGAGGGCTGACGTTAAAGACATGCACCCCCATTCTAAGCCCGTATTATTCTTTATTTTGCCTCCTTATATTTTTTAATTTATTTATTTTTCTTTTTATTTTTTAAATTATACTCACGATATTCATTAATTCCACTCATGATATTAATCACATTTGTGGTATTCATAGATTACATTTGCAGTATTCATTCAAATATATATATATATATATATATATATATATATATATATATATTTAAATTTTAAATGCTGAATGTCATTTATTGAAGGAGGGAGGAGGTCTTAAATACAGGCTTACAGCACAATGGGAGAACCCTGGAGGGCAGAAGTTTGCTACTGATGTTTTACAATCTTACATCTAAGCTGTTAACACCCATTATTCAGGATACACAGACAAGGAACTTCCCTTAAGCATTCAGGAGGGTGGAACCTGATAGGGAATTAGCATAGGGAGGATATCAAGGTCAAGATCCGCAAGCAAGGCAACAGTTACCCAAAACGGGGGCCAGGGACTTACAGGTCCCCCTTTTATTAAATAATGAGCTTCTGACTTGGGTTGCGTGGGATGTCAGCAGGTCACCTTACCCGTCATGGAGATGCCTGCCCAAACCCCACAGGTGCTCTGTCTTAGGTTGGTGAGTGCCCCCTAGGCATTACCAGTCTCTGAATACTCATTATCATACAGGCTCAATCGTGTGTGAGCTGCAGAGTTAACTGCTGCCAAAGATCTCAAAGTGGCACTGGGCTTGCAATCTGTGTGTTCAACACAGAAAAGACCAACAGCGGTCCTATCTCACCCATAGCCAGTAGGCTAAAGGCAACTGAGCCATTCCCTTCCTTAATGAGCCATACTGTGTGTTGGAGTCCTTGTAAGATAGTACCCCAAAAGCAACTGGAACTTGAGTTTATAAATTTATAATTTTCAAAGCCAATCGAGATGTATATAACTACTGAATTAAATTTATCATGCCCAATAGAATGGAAGATTAACTAACTGTGGTAGCTACTTTTGTTTCCAGGGTCTCCACTGTGCTAGCTGTAGTAAGCAATTATGAAATGGTAATCCCAGAAACAGTAGCAGTGGTGGCCGCCATTGCTATAACAGCAACAGTGGCAGCAGCAATGTCAAATTCTCTTCTGGAGTGTGTGGACATCACAGGCATGGATACAACTCCAGTAACACGAACCGCCAAGGCCCATTTTTCTTGATCCTAGCACGAGTTTAGCTGACAGCTCTTCTGGAGAATCCAATCTCATGGCTACAGTTCCTAGGCTTACATTAATGCTTGCCAATGGCGATATTGGGCTCTCAATCTCCATTGGCATCAGAAGGATAGAGTTTTTCATGAAGACCCATTAGGTCTCTGTCATGTTGGGCTTCAGCAGCTGCCACAGGGCGCGTTCAGTGCTCAGGAATCCAAAGAGGAACCTCATTGTCCTGAGGAAAGACATAAACCGAACCCCGGGGCCACACTAACACTAGATCGGGTCTCCTCCATGTGCTAGTAGAAAGATCCTTCCATCGCTCCAGAGGGTGATTTGCAACAAGAGCCCTCCAGTGCTTATCTGCATCGGGTACTCCAGCAGAATCCACTGATAAACTCCAGCAGAATCCACCGATACAAAATTTAAAATATATAAAACAAGGGAAAGAATAGAATGTGGAGAGGAATGATGAGTCCCTAGTTCTCCCTTTTTTTTACTTTAGTAAAATGTTTGTTTATTTGTTTAATATTTCAAATTTTTCTTTTATTTTTATTTTTTTATTGTTTAAAATTAATTAATTAATTAATTTTTCTATTATCAGCTTGATACAGTATGTATTCTTATCTTAATAGTGAGATGTTTCATTGAGGCTTGCTCAGTGATTGAGTAAAACTGAAATTTATTATAAGCCACAGTCGTCCTAGGGACTTCCATGCTATATATATATAGCCTCCATGGTTCTGTGGGTTGTAGTCTGATTGATCTTTATTTTATATCTAGAATCCACTTACCAGTGAGTATATACCATGTTTGTCGATCTGAGTTTGGGTTACCTCACTCAGGATGATTTTTTCTAGTTCCATCCATTTGCCTGCAAATTTCATGCTTTCATTGTTTTTCTCTGCTGAGTAGTACTCCATTGTGTATATGTACCACATTTTCTTCATCCATTCTTCAGTTGACAGGCATCTAGGTTGTTTCCAGGTTCTGGTTATTACAAATAGTGCTGCTATGAACATAGTTGAACATGTATCTTTATGGTATGAATCAGCATTCATTGGGTATATGCCCAAGAGTAGTGTGGCTGGGTCTTGAGGTAGTTGGATTCCTAATTTTCTGAGAAACCGCCACACCGATTTCCACAGTGGTTGTACAGGCTTGCATTCCCACCAACAGTGGAAGAGTGTTCCTTTTGCTCCATATCCTCTCCAACATTGACTGTCATTGGTGTTTTTGATCGTAGCCATTCTGACAGGTGTAAGGTGGTATCTCAGAGTCGTTTTGATTTGCATTTCTCTGACGATTAAGGATGTTGAGCATTTCTTTAAATGTCTTTCAGCCATTTGTGATTCTTGTTTTGTGAATTCTCTGTTTAGCTCTTTAGCCCATTTTTTTAATTGGATTGTTTAGTATTTTGATGTCTAGTTTCTTGAGTTCTTTATATACTGTGGAGATCAATCCTCTGTCAGATGTGGGGTTGGTGAAGACCTTTTCCCATTCTGTTGGCTGTCTTTTTGTCTTATTGACCATGTCTTTTGCCCTGCAAAAGCTTCTCAATTTTAAGAGGGCCCATTTATTAATTGTTGTGCTCAGGGTCTGTGCTGTTGGTGTTATATTAAGGAAATGGTCTCCGGTTCCAATGCGTTCAAGAATACTTCCTACTTTCTTTTCTATTAAGTTTAGTGTAACTGGATTTATGTTGAGGTCCTTGATCCACTTGGACTTGAGTTTTGTATATGGTGACAGATATGGATCTATTTGTAATCTTTTACATATTGACATCCAGTTATGCCAGCACCATTTGTTGAAGATTCTTTCTTCCATTGTATAGTTTTGGCTTCTTTGTCAAAAAACAGGTGTTCATATGTGCATGGATTAATGTCAGGGTCTTCAATTCGATTCCATTGATCTGTATGTCGGTTTTTATACCAGTACCAAGCTGTTTTTATTACTATAGCTCTATAGTAGAGTTTGAGGTCAGGGATGGTGATGCCTCCAAAGATTGCTTTATCTTATAGGATTCTTTTAGCTATCCTGTTTTTCCATATGAAGTTGAGTATTTTTCTTTCCAAGTCTGTGAAGAATTGTGTTGGGATTTTGATGGGGATTGCGTTGAATCTGTAGATTGCCTTTGGTAAGATTGCCATTTTTACTATGTTAATCCTACCTATCCATGAGCATGGGAGATCCTTCCATTTTCTGATATCTTCTTCAATTTCTTTCTTTAGAGATTTAAAGTTCTTATCAAAAAGGTCCTTCACTTGTTTAGCTAGTGTTATCCCAAGGTATTTTATATTATTTGTGGCTATTGTAAAGGGTGATGTTTCTCTGACTTCTTTCTCAGCCCTTTTATCATTTGTGTATAGGAGGGCTACTGATTTTTTTGAGTTGATTTTTTATCCTGCCACTTTACTGAAGGAATTTATCAGCTGTAGGAGTTCCCTGGTAGAGTTTTTGGGGTCACTTATGTATACTATCATATCATCTGCAAGTAGTGAAAGTTTGGCTTCTTCCTTTCCAATTCGTATCCCTTTGATCTCCTTTTGTTGTCTTATTGCTCTAGCTAGAACTTCTAGTACTATATTGGATAAATATGGGGAGAGTGGACAGCCTTATCTTGTTCCTGAATTTAGTGGTATCGCTTTGAGTTTCTCTCCGTTTAATTTGATGTTTGCTGTTGGCTTGCTATAAATTGCCTTTATTATGTTTAGGAATGTTCCTTGTGTTCCTGATCTTTCTAAGATCTTTATCATGAAGGGGTGTTGGATTTTGTCAAAGGCTTTTTCAGCATCTAATGAGATGATCATGTGTTTTTTTTCTTTGAGTTTGTTTATATGATGTATTACATTGACAGATTTTCATATGTTGAACCATCCTTGCATCCCTGGGATGAATCCTACTTGGTCGTGATGGATAATTTTTTTTGATGTATTCTTGGATTCAGTTTGCCAGTATTTTGTTGAGTATTTTTGCATCAATGTTCATGAGGGAGATTGGCCTGTAGTTCTCTTTCTTTGTTGCATCTTTGTGTGGTTTGTGTATCAGGGTAATTGTAGCCTCATAAAAAGAGTTTGGTAGTGTTCCTTCTGTTTCTATTGTGTGGAACAATTTGAAGAGTATTGGTATTAGCTCTTCTTTGAAAGTCTGGTAGAATTCTGCACCGAAACCATCTGGTCCTGGGCTTTTTTTGGTTGGGAGACTTTTGATGACTGTTTCTATTTCTTTAGGGGTTATTGGTCTATTTAGATGGTTTATCTGGTCTTGATTTAATTTTGGTATGTGGTATTTGTCCAGAAAATTGTCCATTTCTTCCTGGTTTTCCATTTTTGTGGAGTACAGGTTTTTGAAGTATGATCTGATGATTCTCTGGATTTCCTCGTTGTCTGTTGTTATGTCTCCCTTTTCATTTCTGATTTGTTAATTTGGGTGCTCTCTTTTTGCCTTTTGGTTAATTTGGCTAGGGGTTTGTCTATCTTGTTGATTTTTTCCAAGAACCAACTGTTTGTTTCATTGATTTTTTTTGTATTGTTCTCTTGTTTTCTATTTCTTTGATTTCAGCCCTCAATTTGATTATTTCCTGGTGTCTATTTCTCCTGGGTGAGTTTGTTTCTTTTTGTTCTAGAGCTTTCAGTTGTGCTGTTAATTTATTGGTATGGAATTGCTCCATCTTCTTTATGTGTGCATTTAGAGCTATGAATTTTCCTCTTAGCACTGCTTTCATAGTGTCCCATAAGTTTGGGTATGTTGTACTTTCATTTTCATTGAATTCTAGGAAATCTTTAATTTCTTTATTTATTTCTTCCTTGACCCATTGGTGTTTCAGGTGGACATTATTCAGTTTCCATGAGATTGTAGGCTTTCTATAATTTTTGCTGTTTTTGAAGTCTAACTTTAAGGCATGGTAGTCTGATAAGATACAGGAGGTTATTCCAATTTTTTTGTATCTGTTGAGATTTGTTTTGTGGCCAACCATGTGGTCAATTTTTGAGAAGGTTCCATGGGGTGCTGAGAAGAAGGTATATTGTTTTGTGTTAGGATGGAATGTTCTGTAGATATCTGTTAAGTCCATTTGAGTCATAACATCTGTTAGGTCCTTTATTTCTTTGTTAAGTTTCAGTCTGGTAGATCTGTCTTTTGGTGAGAGTGGTGTGTTGAAATCTCCCACTACTAATGTGTGGGGTTTGATGTACATTTTAAGCTTTAGTAGTGTTTCTTTTATGAATGTGGGTGCTTTTGTATTTGGGGCATAAATGTTTACAATCGAGACTTCATCTTGGTGGATTTTTCCTATGATAAATATAATGTCCATCCTGATCTCTTTTGATTGATTTTAGTTTGAAGTCTATTTTATTAGATATTAGGATAGCTACACCAGCTTGTTTCTTAGGTCCATTTGCTTGGAAAGCCTTTTCCCAGCCCTTTACTCTGAGGTAGTGTCTGTCTTTGAAGTTAAGGTGTGTTTCTTGTATGCAGCAGATGGATGAGTCCTGTTTTCTTATACATTCTGTTAGCCTGTGTCTTTTTATAGGTGAGTTGAGACCATTGATATTGATGGATATTAATGACCAGTGATTGTTAATTCCTGTTTTTTTTTTGTGGTTGTGTTGTGTTGTCCTTCTTTGGTGTATGTTGGTGTGGGATTATCTATTGCCTGAGTTTTCATGGATGTGTTTAGCTTCTTTGGGTTGGATTTTCCCTTCTAGTGCTTTCTGTAGGGCTGAGTTTGTGGACAGGTATTGATTAAATCTGGTTTTATCATGGAATATTTTGTTTACTCCGCCTATGGTGATTGAGAGTTTTGCTGTGTATAATAGTCTGTGTTGGCATCCATGGTCTCTTAGTGTCTGCATAAGATTTGTCCAGGACCTTCTAGCTTTCATAGTCTCTATTGAGAAGTCTGGTGTTATTCTGATGGGTTTGCCTTTATATGTTACTTGGTCTTTTTCCTTTGCGGCTCTTAATATTTTTTTCTTTGTTCTGTGTGTTTAGTGTTTTGATTATTATGTGGCAAGGGGACTTTTTTTTTGGATCCAGCCTATTTGGTGTTCTTTAAGCTTCTTGTATCTTCATAGGTATTTCTTTCTTTAGGTTAGGAAAGTTTTCTTCTATGATTTTGTTGAATATATTTTCTGTGCCTTTGAGTTGGTATTCTTCTCCTTCTTCTAACCCTATTATTCTTAGGTTTGGTCTTTTCATGGAGTCCCAAATTTCTTGGACGTTTTGTGTTACGACTTTTTTGTCTTTAGTGTTTTCTGTAGCTGGTGAATCTAGTTTCTCTATTGTGTCTTCAGTGTCAGAGATTTTCTGCTCCATCTCTTGCATTTGGTTGGTTATGCTTGTTTCTGTAGTTCCTGTTCATTTAGTCAGGATTTCTGTTTCCAGCATTCCCTCAGCATGAGTTTTCTTTATTGTCTCAAATTCATTTTTCAGATCTTGGAATGTTTCTTTCATCTGTTTAATTGCGTTTTCTTGGCTTTCTTTGATTTCTTCCAATTTTTTGTTCATTTTTTTCTTCCATTTCTTTAAGGGAATTTTTTATTTCCTCTTTAATAGAGTTTTTCATTTCCTCTTTAAGGGAATTTTTCATTTCCTCTTTAAGGGGATTTTTTATTTCTTCTTTAAGGGCCTCTATCATCTTCTTAAAGTCATTTTTAGGATCGATTTCTTCTGTTTCTTCTGTCTTGGTATATTCAGGTCTTACAGGTGTAGAATCACTAGGTTCTGATGTTGCCATAGAGGTCTTTATGTTGTTGCCTGTATTTTTGCACTGGCGTCTACTCTTCTCTTCATCTGCTCGGTGCAGGCAGTGTCTGTGTCTGAAAGTGCCTCTCTTGTTCTAATTTTTAGTCTTGGTTCACTAGGAGTTCTCGGTAAATTGGTGCTGTTGGGCTGTTTCTTTGGGAGCAGCTGGTCGCAGTTGGTGAAATATATACTTATGATTCTGGTGATCTGGTTCGGTGGCTGGGCGGCGCCTTCTTCTGTGTTCTCAGGTCACGTTTTGCTCATTCGTCAACTCCTCAGCTGATCTTGTTTCCTCAGACTTCAAACTGTAGGGATCTGAATCCTCTCCCAGATGGATTTCAGCTGAGCAGGGTAGTCTCACCAACATCTCCAAGTTGTTGGTTTTTGCAGGATCAGCAGCTGGGCCCTGGGTTGGCCTCAGACAGTGTTCAGATCCGTTCTGGTTCCATCCCACCGAGATAGCTTCTTCCCCGGGTGTTGGGATTAAAGGTGTCCCTGTTCCAAGCTCTTGATTAAGAGCTTGTTTTCACTAACTCTTCAGTGGGTAATAGCTCAGTTTCTGGTCTTTATTGCAACTGTGTTTTGGCCGCCGCCCACCTGGCCCATGCCACCCGGCCTACCTGCCTCTGCTGGCCGCTGCCGCCGCCGTGCCTGCCTGCCTCTGCCGGCCGCCGCCGGGCCTACCTGCCTCTGCCCTATTTTTTTTTAATTAAGAATTTTTTCATTTATTTTACACACCAATTAAAGATCTCCCTCTTTCCTCATCTCGCCCCCTCAGCCTCCCCCTCCCAACCCACCCCCCACTCCCCCCACAAGAAGGCAAGGTCTCCTATGGGGAGGCACATCCAATAGAGGCAAGTCCAAGTCCTTTCCCTTACCTCAAGGCTGCACAAGGTGTCCCATCATAGGTAGTGGGCTCCATGGTATGTACTCACTCATAAGTGGATATTAGATGTAAAGCAAAGGATAACCAGACTCCAACCCCACAGCTCCAGAGAAGCTAGCTAACAAGGAAGACCAAAAGAGGGATGCATGGATCACCCTGGGAAGGAGAAATAGATGAGATCTCTATGAGTAAACTGGGGATGAGGGGTGGGTAATGGAGGGTAGGGGATAGGGGATGAGAACATAAGGGAATGGGATGGTCGAGCTGGAACAGGGATGGAGGGGGAGAGCAATGAAAGAGATACCATGATAGAGGGAGATATCATGGGGATAGAGAGAAACCCAGTGCTAGGAAAGTTGCCAAGAATCCACAAGGATGACCCCAGCTTGGACTACTAGAAATAGTGGAGAGGGGGCCTGAACTGAATTGGCTTTCCCCAGTGATCAGGCTGGTGAATGCCTCCTTACTTTTAATATAAGATTTCCATAAAAAAATTCTGTTGCGCTCCTAATTGGAATTAAGTGAAGCTTTTGGCCAGATTTGGTGGCATTTTCATTTTATAGTATTGACTTTGCACTAATGAAGAGCACACATCATCTGTGCACTCCTCTCTAGATCTTTCTTTTTCTTTATGTCGCTCAATAAAGTTTCAGAAATTTCTCCATAAAAGTTTTATTCCCAGGTACCTTTAACTTTGTACTGCAAGTCTTTACATGGTGTCTTTTCAAAGCTGCATTTTCTAATTGCATTGGCTGAAATGTGCAATTGATTTTTTTTTTTAGATTTGAGCTTATGCTCAGAAAAATGGCTAAATTCACAATTTAGTGTAATGATTTTGCATGCAGATTTCCTGACTTTTCCAAATCGATGGTTATGTTTTAAAATAATGAAAGTTTGTTTTTTCCTCCTTTCCAATATATCAATATTTGGGTGATTTTATTTGGGGAGTTCTCCCTGGGGGCTGGAGAGATGGTTCAGCAGTTAAGAGCACTTGTTGTTCTTATAGAGGGCCCAGGTTCAGTTCCCATCACCCAGATGGCAGCTCACAACCGTCTGTAACTCCAGTCCCAGGGATCTGACACACTCTTCTGACCTCTGTGGCCACCAGGCACACACATGGTTAACAGACATACAGTCAGGCACAACACACAAAAAAAATTTTAACAAATGAATGAATCCCTTCCAAGAGAATTTGGCCTTCTAAATTATGAGATTGTTCTTAGACTTTTGTGATTTCTTTTAACATACTAATATTGATTTATAGACACACTGAGGTTTTGTTAATCTAATTTTGAACTTCAGATTTGGTACATAATTTATTTCTACCTCTTCTCTTTCATATGATTCATAGTATTGGTAGGCTTCTTTATTACATGCCTGTTTAAATTTACTAAACCAAATTACCACAAACCTGGTGGGTTAAAACATCAGAAAGTTGGATCAGGAGAGATGGCTCAGTCAACAAAGCACTCTCTTTGCAAGCTTGAGGACCTGGGTTTGATTCCAGAATCCTCATTAAAAAAATAAAAACCCAAGCAACATCCAGTGGCAGGAAAGCAGACACATATGGATTCCTGGGGCTCACTGGCCCATTAGCCTTGACTATTTGGTGAGTTCCAAGCCGGTAAGAGACCCTGTCTTCAAAGAAAAAAGAAGCCAATAATGCCTAGGAATGTTACCTGAGACTGGTGTGCACATGTGTGCGCACACACACACACATGCACACACACACACACACACACACACACAGAGGCACGTGAATACGCTAGAAATGTATTTTGTTTCCATTCTGAGGACCTAAAGTTGGAAATCAGAATTCTTGGCCAAAACAAAGCATCAACAGGAGAGAACCTGATCCTTCCTCTAGTTTCTGGCTGCCAGCATCCCTTGGTTCGTATGCATCACGCCACCCTCCAGGGCCTGCCTTTCCCACTCTCTCAGTTCCATGTTTACATCCTCATCTTTGTGCATCTTTGTGTGACAATGCAGTGCCCTCCCTCCCACGGGGATCAGCTGGATAAAGCAAACTTGTCCTCCTATTTTATCACAATCTTTACATTCATCCCAACAGCAAAGATCCATTTCCTCATCAGCTGACAATGAGCAGTTCCAGAAATCAGACCTTGAGATTTCTGAGTGGCCATTACTCAGCCTGCTGTACATACCTGTCACCCCAAACTGATGGCTGGAAGAACACCACCATCATAATTCCCTCTATTCTCTAGTTCATTCCTATTAAAAATAAATTGAGCCTTCCTATTTCATTTTTGATGTCATCTTACCTATCGTTCACATCTTTCATTTTTGTATCTGATTTATCTGCTGTCCATATTATCAAATTATCATCCAAAAGTTGGACTTAATTCTTATTTTATAGGGAAACTCAGTGGCATTGTTTTTAAGTCTTCCTTGTTTTTCTTCATAAAATGTCTATCACAGTCTGTTTTGTAATGACCTGGTTTATAACTTTAATTATTTTCAATATATCATGCTATCTTTTAGATAGTTCTTGGGGAGGAAAGGCCAGGCTTCTTTTTTAAAAAAAAATTATTCTTGGCCTTTACACATGATTAACATTTTCTTTGTGCATTTGTAGTTGGAGAGCAGGGCAGGGCTCACTCCCAGCAGAGCCCAGGAATTCTGTGTGACATGGGCTGAGGGTGAATGCCTCTAACAATCTGGTATTTTTTCTTGGTTGTCCACAGATGTCATTGCTTAGTTTCCTTCTGAACATGGATTCTAGAGTGATGTGGGTAGTATGGATTTGAACTTTGAACTGCTATAAGAGTCAGTTCTTAGTATTAACCTTCATAGGTTCACTTTCTCTATTTTTAAAAAAGGATTTATTTTTATGTGTATGAGTATTTTATTTGCATGTATATGTCTGTGCCATGTGTATGCAGTATCAATGGAGGCTAGAAGAGGGCATCAGATCTCTTGACACTGAAGTTACAGGTGGTGGTGACCTGACATGTCACATGGGAGCTGGGAACTGAACCAAGGTCCTCTGCAAGAACAGATGTTCTCTTAACCACTGAGGCATCTCTCCTGCTTCCAGTCATTTTCTCTTTGAGAGGACCTAGATCAAGCAACTCAACATCTCATCTTCCTAAATGACATCGTTTCATACTCTGACAAAAAGTGACTCAGGAAACATTGGTTTATTTGGCTTGGAATTTTAGGTTACAGTCTGTCACAGCAGGGAATTTCAAGAGCTTGAAGCAGCTGATCACATCACATCCTCAGGCAAGAGCAGAGAAAAAGGAAAGCATGCATGCTCACGTGCTTATGCTCATCTCCATTTCTCCACTCTAATGCAGTTCAGGACACACACACACCGCCTAGGGAATTGTGTTGCCCACAGTGGGCTGGTCTTCCCATGAAAAATAACTTAATTAGAAAATCCCTCACAGGCATACTCATAAGCCAACTGAATCCAGTTAATTCTTCATTGAGTCTCTCTTTAGAGGTGATTCTAGATTCTGTGTGACAGTCAGTTGGAGCTAACCATCCACCACGTGTGTAACTCGTCTCCCCTCTGTCATTTATGGGGTGGGTAGTGTTAACATTTCCAGCATCCTTACATCACACGGGACTTGAACCCAAGACCCTAGTTACTGAACCCTTTCATGTAATGCAACCCCTAGCTCCAGGGTCACAAAGGTAGCTTCTCACCTCTTCTTTGATATTTGGCTCCTAGAATCACTTTCATTTTCTCAGACACTGGTATAAGCATGAAAACAATGCTTGTTTTGTATTGTCCAACATTTATTTTTACTGTTTGAGAATTTCATACATGAAAATATGTTTTAATCACCTCAATCCCCTCCCCTCTAATTCCTTCCCATTTCTCCACCACTCTTCCCCTCTAATTCCATGTGACTTTTAAATCCAAACCCACTGAGTCCGAGTATGCTCAGTTCTGTCTGCATGTGCCTGGGTGTGAGACCATCTACGGGAGCATGAGTAGTCAGCCTCTCAGGGGCTGCATCCCTGAAGAAAACTGACTCTTCTCCAGTAGCCATCAGTTGCCAACACTTCCTCACCTAGGGATGAGATTTCAAGGGAATGGTGATAGAAAGCAGGTGGTATGAAGGGGGAATGGGGAATAACAGAATAGTGAGGGTTAACTGGGTGGGGGATGGGGAATAACAGACTAGTGAGGGTTAACTGGGTGGGGGATGGGGGACAGAGGGTGCAGGGAACATGGGAAGGAATAACTAATACTAAAGACCTCTGTGGAAGATTCCTGAGAATTTGTTCTGTCAGGTGTTCTGTCTCATGGGTCACTAACCCTAGTCCTACTGCTCTTCCCAGAAGTTCCTGGACCCACCACCATCTCTCTTGAATCAGGGCTCTGCATTTGAGAAGTTTCCTCTGCCTGGAACGTTTTCCATGGCTCACTCTTCCACATCCTTCTGCTGATGTGCCTTCTGGGAACTTCCCTGAACCTTGTCCCCGAAGAATGACCCCACCCCCACTATCCTCTGTCAGCCTCTCTTCACCTCCTTTGTGATCATAGCCCCAAACTGCTTTGTTGATCTGTGAACTTGGTCATGGTCCATCGAGCCCCAGGGATGGATGACACAAGGGTCTTAGCTGGCATGACTGCGTTATGTATCCTCCAGTTCACAGGTTGAAGCTCTGTGATGGTTTGGATTTGAAGCATCCCTGCATCTCATGTTTTGAGTGCTTGGTTCTTAGCCTGTGGTACTGTGACGAAGGCTAGGAGACTGGAAGAGCCTGGCAAGTGGAGGTAGGATGAGTGGAACTTTGAAGGTTGTGTCCACTGAGGTTCCTGCCTCCTGTCTGCCCTGACATGAACAAGCATCTGCCATGTACACCCATCGCCATGCACAGCTGCCCCACCCCCGTCTTTGACCCTCCATGTAGACTGCAATCTCTTTGAAACCATGAACCAATAGATACCTTTCCTCTTCATGGTGGTCTGTCAGATATTTTGTCAAGCAGTGTGAACAGGAAGTCAGACTAGAGAACTGGGATCATATAAATCTGACTGTATGGTTCTCTAGCCTTTAGAACTGCCTTGGGAGCAGGGAGGGCTGTGAATGAGTCTGGAGATGTGAGCTAGAGCGAAGTGGGTCATTCTGGTAGAAGGCCAGAGGCCACAGTGCAGATGGAAACGAGAACTCTGAAGACGTCGCTCATGAGGTTTCTTGGGGACGGCCCTACTAAGACCTTTGACTTAAGAACCAGTAGTTTTAGATGCTGGTAAAGAATCTGCTTACCTTGGAGATCTGTGTAAAACCAAGTGTTGGTCCTTCTCCAAGTCAAAGGTAACTCCTCCTGTCTAATGGCCTTAAGATGAAAAGCCCGGCCTTCCTTGAGGTTTTCTTGAGCGGGCCAGCCTGGACTAGAATACCCCCAACTGCTATCCTAGATCTCCAGCTTGTCACCACCCCAGAAGATCACATAATAGTATGTGTCAACTCTTTATAGAGATTCTCTGTCACCTGGAGCTGAGGAGGTAGAGACAGGAGGATTCCTTGGGTTCACTGACCAGTCTAGCAAAATTGGAAAGTTTCTGGTCAGTAAGAGAAACTGTCTCAAAAAAACAACAATGGATGGCGTTCTGAAAATAATATTAGAGATAGACCTTGGCCCTCACATGAGTGCACATGCATGTATGTCTGCACACCTCCAACCTCTCTCCTCAGTACTTGGGAGCCTGAGGCAAGAAGACTGCTGTTATTTCCAGCCAGTCTACAGTGAGCCCCTAAGGCCCTGTCTCAAAAAACCCACCAACAGAAAAATGAACAAGTAACTTTTTCTAGTCTTGTCCCCCTGCCCCCCACACACCTGTATCTATGCACATGCTTAGGTACTTCCTTCCTTGACATGCACACACCTCACTGGTTCTGCACTTGTCCAAACAATGTAAGCCTTAGGGAGTAGAGAAGCTGGCCATTGAACCAGTGAGCCTGGCCGCCTGCTTTACCTACTGATTCCCCAACACAACAGGAAGGTACGGTTTCAGGGCTACCAGACTCAGAGAGAATTTTAAGTGTGAAAACTTTATAACCAGAATGGACAAGCTTTCCTAAAACCTTACACGCCTCTCAGCTTGGAGGCTTCATACATCATACATTTTCTTTCCTGCTAGGCACACAACTGATGCCTAATATCACATCTGAACTTTAACAGGCTCATCCCCAGCACAAAGCATCCCGCAGTCCTCCAGGGTTTCCATCAAGGGAAAGGAAGAATCTACGTTTCACATCACCATTTGTTGTTATGACAACACTCGGCCTGGAGCTGCACTGAGATGTCTATGCAGCATTCTGAGCTGAGCACAATCTGTCCTCTCTGTATTCAGGAGGTGGGTTTATGCACATAACTGCCAGCTACCACATCTACCACACACACAGTGTTTCTTAGCTGCCTTAATGCAAAGCATACACCAGGGCTTTTGGTTCTTGGTGAGGTTTTAGCATACTTGTTTCACATTCATCCCAGCACTGTGGCAAAAGAACTCAGGTAGATATGATCTTTGGGAGGATATACTAAGTGTTCTTCCATTCAGCTTTTTTTTACTATTCTATCAACAAACATGCCAATGACAGTATATGTTTTTGTGCACCTATGTTTCATTCCATGACTGTTTGGGTTGATGTCATTCACTGTCACGCTTTTGAGAATTTCCAGTAGCTTGTTTTCCCTTGATGAAATAATGTAGCTTATACATGGGGGTATTTTATCCTTTCTTCTCTTCATTGACATTGAAATTGTGTTCTTTCCCAGATCACAACACTGCACAGGGAACATCTCTCCACATAGAATATCTCCTTACGAGCATGGGAGAGAATTCTGGAGTCCAGGACTCATAGTAGAATTGCTGGCTCTTAGCACATGTACCCACTCTTTGAGTTTACACAGAGTTGGATGTTCAAAATGGAGGAAAAACTCAAAGCATTTCCACTGAAATCAGGAACAAGACAAGAATTCCCACTCTCCTGTTCAATGTACTGCTTCAAGTCTTAGCTGTCATAACAAGACAAGAGAAGATGAAGGGATATAAACAGAGGAGGGAGAAGTCAAAGTCTCCCTGTTTTCAGGTGATACGGTTCTGTACATGAAAACCCCCCAAAAAACACCAGCAGAGAACTCCTGCAGCCGCTACACATGCAGCCAAGTGGCAGCTCAGGGAATTCACACACACAAAACAGCAGCCTTCTTATTTATTTTTTCTATTTCCTAGTATCTTTTCCGGGCTATAGAAAGCTACAGATCTTTTATTTTTACCATGGTTCCTGTGCCCATATACTTTTTTGAATTCTCTTTTAAGTTCTTAGATTTTACATATAACTCTCTTTGGGTTTTAATGTAGATGGCCCTGGTTTTTACAGATACTAAGAGTGCTGTTTCCTTCTCCTTTTTAAGCCTACTTTCTTCTTGTTTACTGCATTGACAGACTGCAAACATCATTCTAAATAATAGATCAGCTGGCAGGTGCCCATTTTCTAATGTCTCTGGAATATTACCATATTAGCCATCAAGCATCATTCTTATTCTTAGTTCTGGGGGTATTTTGATCCGTCTCCAGTTAATAAGAGGTTTTCTTTCTTTCTCTTTTTTCTCTTAAGTTATGAATGAATATCAAATTTTATTGACCACTCTCTCAACAGCTACAGAATGAATCACGTGACCATTTTCCTTGACCAGTTGGCATGTTGAGTGACACCATCCTGGCCTTTGCAGGATGAAGCTCATTAGCCACAAAGCATTGACTTCAGCATGCTGCTGGATTCGCTGTAGCGAAGCACTTTATTTAAGATTTCACCATTTCCCAGAAGTGAGAACAACCTTTAATGATAAGGTCCAGCCAAGAACCTTCTAAAACTGTTTCCCATTTTTGTGTTTGTTTTGGAATTTTTATATAAGAAAAGTACAGGATCTATCTAGTGGAAGCTGTGATAAAAGCCACTTTTGGGAGCCAGCAAGAGGGCTAACTGGTTAAAAGTGCCTGCCACCAAGACTGATGGTCTGAGTTTGATCCCTTATACTCACTTGGTGAAGGGAGAGAACCAACACCCACAGGCTGTCCCTTGACCTCCACTAGAGCATCCCACACACACATACAAAGAAAATAAAAAATAAACAAGCAAGGGTGGGTGAGGCACCTTTGACATAGTTTGGGCTCATATCATCTTCTCTATCTGGAATCTTCTCTCCATTCCTACTTGGAAAATTTCTCAGGAATTCAAGTCTCATTCAAACACTATAGCCTCCTTGACTTTACATGACCCCCTTTCCTGTACCCCTTACCATCCTGGGACCTTTATTATACTCACTCTCCCAGGTAGCCTTGCACTTGGACATGCCTGTAGAATCTGTGTTTCACCATTCAGGGTGCAAACTGACCCCTCTGGGTTCCAGCACTAGGTCTGCCTTTCTCTTACGGAAATCTAGTATACATTTGTCACGTGACTGCCTCAACCACAGGAGTGCTGCACTCATCACATTCCCAGTACACACACCCAAGGCAGACAGAAATAGCATAAAGGAGGGGGGAAAAGGGACTTTTATTTTTAACTGATTTTTGATGTTAATTCTTGGGAGATAGCCTCATCTGGAAGGAGCTGCAAGAGACACGTGCTCCACTTGGGTGGGGTGGGGGCGGGGGCGGGGGGGACTGGGTGGTAGAGGTCATGTCTGGGAGACAGCAGCTAGGCAGCATTTATGGAGGATTAAATGGACCAAATAAACTATCTCTAGGCTTACAGCAGAGATTCACTGTACTGACCACAAACAATTAGCACACAGGTTACCGTCAAGGGTGTATGTAGGTTATCCAGTAACCTGTACCATCTCAGCTCAGTGGAGAAGGGAAGTATTACATCGGAGCCTGAGAGCAAGGTGCTGGGCCAAGCCCTGCTCCTGCCTCTGTGACCTCAGGTGGCTTACAGCTGTAGAATGCAGACACCCAGACACAAAGCTTCCTTCAAGGGATAGACTGGAAAGAGGATTGCCCAAGAATGGGTCTGGCCCCACATCTCTGGGATCTGTGGGACATTTTAAGCACAAGAAGGACCACAGTAGGTCCAGCTTGGAAAGCTTAACCTTCACCCAGGGTAGGATTTCTGGCCTAATCTGCTTCATGTTACTCTTTTACAAGATGGTTTCCTTCGCTGGTTCTCCTCTGACCAGGACCACCCTAGCTGGTGTTAACTAAAGACTTGTGAGTGAAGGGTGCCTCGTGAATCCCTGTCCCTGTCTCCGGCCCCGTTGGTCTAGCAGCACTAGAGTTTACCAGAGGCCCAATATGGGAGTTATGTTATACTGTTTTGTGTGTGGGGTGAGGGGAATGTCATTTGTGGAGGGATTGGCCTACCTGCAAGATCTCCCCTTCTTGCTAGGGTCGGTGCTACATACCTATAGTCCAAGCACTTGGGAGGTGGAGATAGTGAGGTTGTTCTGATTCCAAATTCGAGAATAAACAAATTCCCCCCTCTCATTCCTATCTCTCCTCTCCTGTGCTTCCTTTTCCTTCCCCCACTTCCCTCACCACTTGTCCTCCTGTCTCTTCTCTGTTGTGATTTCCTTTTCCTTTTTCCATTTCAGAAATTCTCCACCTCCCTGCAGGAGAGCTGGAATTACAGAAATGTGCTACAGTGTCTGGTTTTTGGTGGTTCTATGAATCCAAACTCAGGACCTTCTTTATCAGCAAGAACTCTTTATGCATTGAGCCGTCTTCCTGTTGCGGGACATTTGATCACACTGGGAACCCTGCGATTGGGTTATTTACTGGGAAAACCTGTTGCTAGTTGTGGTGTGGCTCAGCCCTACTACACACCTTTCATCCAAATGCTTTCTGCTGGAATGTTGTAAATAGGATTAAATAAAGTCAACCATAGGTCAAAAGGCAGAGCAAGCAACCAGTTGACAGGAAAAAAACCATACAGAGTAAGAGGGAGTCAGGAGGACGGAAAGAGAGACTTGAAGGAAGCAGAAGGGACAGACATTCAGTGTGAGGAGTTTTGTTTGAGAGGGCTTAGGAGAAAGCTCTTTTTCTGGGATATTGGTGGAGGAGGAAGACCAGCTGGGTGCTTCTCTGCTTCTCTGCGCTAGCAAGTTTTCACCCTAGCATATGGCCCTCGAGTCTTTATTGATAAAATAGAATGATTGAGATTTAGACAAAAACAACATCTCCCCAACCCCATTCCTCGCTTTTCTTTAAAAAAAAATTAAAATTACATTTATTTATTTATTTAGTGCATGTGTGCATACGTGGCATGAATGTGCGTGTACCACCAAAGAACTCAGGTCATGAGAACTGGACGCAAGCGCTTTTATCCACTGAAACATCTCACTGCCCATTAGCCTTGTTCTAATCTTTCTAGGAAGAAATGTGAATCCTGATGACTACCCAGCAGCCACGATGGGTCTGATTAAAAATCGTCCCTGATTGAATAGCTCGTGCCTTTGTTGGGCAGATAGATTTCAGCCGGTACAGGCCAGCCTTGCTGGGCCTTAGCTGGGCTCATCTACACATCTCTGGGCCAACTTGGAAATGGCTCGGCCATCTTACCTGGAGCACCTGGCTGCTTATGTCTCTCATCCTTCTCCTGCAGTCCAAGAAGCAAGAGAATCAGTTGAGATCCTAAAGGGCCAACCCAAATGGGCAACCATCATCCTGTCCTATCCTATTGGTCAAAATGAGTCACGTGGCATTATGGACTAATTGTGTGTGTCACCTCCTCCCAAATTAATATATTAAACCTAATTACTCAGTCTGATAGCACAACCCATGGCACGTTAGAGGCACCAAGGCACCATTCTGGCCTAAGAGCCCAACACGTGGACTCCAACATCTGCCAGAATGGAAACACAAAGACCTAATCCATCAAAGTCCATAGCTCTGAGAAAGTCCCCAAATGTACTCTAACCTTGTTTTTTTTTTTTTTTTCATTTCTGTAACTTTACTTATTGCTAACTCTTCTTGATAATTGAAGTGTGTCAACCAGGATTTTTTTTTTTCATAAAAAGCCAAGATTGGTAAGGCTTTTGGCGACACAGTTTGGTCAAGATCCCTGTGTAGCCCGTCCGTGGGTGAGTAAAGGCTACACAACAATGGTGTTTGGAGATAGGGTCCTGGGGGTGCTAAGCAGGTTTAGATGAGGTTAGGTTGGTGGTGCCTTTGTGGTGGGGTTAGTGTCTACATTAGTCACTTACCTTGTTACTTGACAGAAGCAGCCTAAGGAAGAATGGGTTTATTTTGGCGGGAAGTTCATGGGTACAGTCCATCATGGTGTGGAAGACTAAGTGACATTTTCAGGGTGGGTCTTCCTAACTCAACTGGAGAATCCCTCACAGGCCTGTCAACAAGGCTTGTTGCCTAGGTCACTTTAGATCCTATCAGATAGACAATAGGAACCATCCCCATGTTCTCATAAGAGGAAGAGACAGTGTTTTTTCCCCATCTCTCCCTCCTCTCCTCCCATGTGAAGCAAGAAGGAGCTGTCCAGGCTAGTTTTATGTCAAGTTGACACAGGCTGGTGTCATCAAGAGAGGAGGGAAGCTCAGTTGGGAAAATGCCTCCATAGGATAGGGCTGCAGGCAAGCTTGTAGGGCATTTTCTTAACTAGTATTGATGGGGGAGGGCCAAGCCCATTGTGGGTGAGGCCACCCCAGGATGGTGGTCCTGGGTTCTGTAAGGAAGCAGGCTGAGCAAGTCATGGGAAACAAGCTAGTAAAGGGTGCCCTCCATGGCCTCTGCATCAGCTCCTGCCTCCAGGTTCCTGCCCTGCTTGAGTCCCTTTGACGAAGAATGGTGACATGGAAGCATAAGCCAAATCAACCCTTGCCTCACCAAATGGCTTTGTTCATGGTGTCTCTTCACAGCAGTAGTAACCGTGACGAACTAGGATGCTTAATCCACGCACAAGGCAGGCTGCTTCCTAGAAACCATACCATGCCTGCATGCTGATCTCAGACTCTCAGCCTCCAGGATGGTGAGACAGAATGTCTGTTGGGGCTAGAGAGATGGCTCAGTGGGTAAAGGCCCTTGCTGCCAGGCCTCCTAACTTGAGTTAGATCCCCAGAACCCACATGGTAGAAGGAGAGAAAGGCTCTCACATGTTATCTTCTGTCCTCCACATGACAACCCCTAACAATAAAGTTAGGTTAAAAAACAAAGAATTGTTCCATGCTGAAGCTTTCCAGTATGTGGTATTTGTTACAGGCACTGGGCTGACTAGGACACATGAGGGAAAATCCCTTCACCGTCACGAGAGAAACATTGTTCAAGGATAAAGGGAACAGACACAGGGGAGGATGATGAGAGCCCACGACAGCTGTCAATCTGCTTGGATATTAACATGTACATTGGCTGCAGGTGTTAGGCAAAGAAGCGGACTTCCACAGCTCCTCATCCTGGAAGTCATTGGCAGAGCAGAGATGGAGACAGGACTGTCCACAGATTCCACTTATCCTCCAGGTACCTATCTGGTTCATGGACTGTTGGGGGTAAGACATTCGTCAGCAGAGTCATTAACACTATAGTTTGACAGACAGACAGACAGACAGACAGACAACAGCTTGGTGGAGAGATTGGGCTTCCAGCACCAGATAGTATGTCAGGGTCTTTGAGGAGAGAAATTCGGGCCCATATGGCAGATGTGGGGTTTGTTTGTGTACCTTTCTGAGGATAGGGAAGGCTTCACAAGTCTGTAGCCAGACTCTCTGATTTCGATGTTGGATGCGGGGGAAGAGCAGGGTGTGTGGCCACCAATATCTCCTTTGATGTAAACTTACATCCCAGGTGAGAGATCCCGGCACTGTCTGTGAGCTGGGATTCAGTGTCTGTGCCTGTGGCTGTCTGTGAGAGGAGGCTGCAGGTGTTGTTGCCTGAGCAGCAGCTGGATTCTCACATTCTTACCGGCTTACGCCGAGGCATGTAAGCAAGGACAATTTTTCAATCTTGCTGCCTTGAGCAGATCCAGGCTGCCTAGTTGTAATGGAGGGGGATATTTCCCCTGCTTTTATTGTGGAGGTTTATGACCAGAATTTTCTTCCACGCTTGTAAAGACGTGTTGGACGGGTAAGATGAGGATAATGCTGGCCTGTTTCTCAATTTTAGATTATCTCTCAGAAACTCAAGTACACAGCCACAGAAATCATCCTCAGTAATTTCAAGTTGGCAGAGCCAAGCTAATTATCTGCAATTTCATCTGTCAAAATAGTTTGGAAATCTCTCACATGCTAAGGGATGAGTCTGCTGGGAGGACCTTGCCAACACCGTGGGATTTTCACACACAGAAAGTGGTATTAAAAGATGGCCTTGGGAAAAGGGCATCTACCGGCTTCCGGGGATGCTCATACGGCTAAGCCATAAGGGCACGGCAGGGACTGGGACTTTGCCCTAGCTGAGCCCCAGCAGGTTAGAAGTCATGAGGATGAATTCTCTGGAAGAACCATGGTGTCTTTACCAAGGACCCACGTTTGGTGCAGACTAGCCTAACACTTTGTCTTATAGAGAGATCTTAACTGTGGAGTGCTTGTGGCTGATAATTCTCTGATTGGTCAGTGCTCACTTCCTCCTGCTTTTCATCTGGTTAAATAGCCTAAGCCTCTCTCTTCTAACTATGAGATGCTCTGAGTGGACCCTTTAGCTGCACTATAGCTCCCTTGAGAGGTTGACATTTTTGAATCAAGGCAATTCTATCCCTGAGGCTTGTTGGATGTGTGCCTACAGGGCAGTGGGGGTCAGTGGGGAACAGAAAGACCAGAAGGGGGAGTTGGGGTAAGCTGTTCCTTTTTGCTGACAGTTGAACAGCAGTTATAGCCACACAGCCATCAGCTCCTTCTCTGATTGCAGGGGACACTCCCATCCTCCCTTCACACCTACAGGCTATAAGATTATGAGGTGCTGGACACAGAGTAACTCATCAGCTCCTTCAAAGTTTGAAATTTTAGTTGAACACGACTCAGGGACCTGATCGGACCACCCCACCTACCTCCTGTCAGGATGTCCCACAAAGTTTTCAAAGAAGAGCTGGGATCAGAGAGATCTGTGGTGCCACTGACACATTTGTGTGATGACCAGGAGCAGTCGGGCATGAATGCAGACTGCCTTTCTGAGTCATTGGAGGAGTTGATCAAAACATCAAACAGACTTCTCCTGCTGCCCCCTTCTTTCTTCTCTCCTCTCCCCTCCTATCCCCTCCCCTCCTCTCCCTCCTTTTCTTGCTCCCCCTTCCTTCTCCCGCTCTCTTTCTCCACCCCCCAGTCCTTACCAGCTCTTTCTGCAATAGTTCCTGTGCTCAGAACTGAGACAACAAAGGTGGGATAGGATGGCTTTTTCCTCCAAAAGCTTTGGGCCCAGGGTGAACCCCATCATCACAGGGAAAAGTAGACTGTACTGATTGAGGCTATTGAGTCCTTAGATCTTGGTCACATTCTTATTCTATCCCTCACCAGTGGGTTACTTTGGACATTAAACCTATTAAACCTATTTGCTGCTGCCCTCACATTTACAAAGCAGAAGTGTCTTAGTCAACCTCACAGAGCATTCATGAGCATCCACATGATGAGAGATGCAGATGCCAGCTGAGCCAGGGTAAGCTCAGATAACCAGAAGACTGCACCTTTCATTTTAGCACAGAGAAACCCCAGTAAGGCCATTCAGTGGTGAAAAGTACCAGGACCCTACTTAACTTTGCTGTTTAAATAGAACTGTTAGCAAGTATCACCTTCCACCCTTTTCCAGGAGGGCTGTGAAGATCCTATGAGATAATGCTGATAAGCCTCCAGATTATAAAATAATAAGAGTGCCAACCAAACAGCAGCACTCATATCACACAATTCAGACTTGAATTTCGACACTCTTCTGTTCCTTTCCACAGCTGGGCAGGTGACTGCTCCCACTGATTCTAGGATCCCCTGTTGTTTATTTATTGGAATCTTGAAATAGTCATGGCCAGATGAACATTGAAAAGAAAACTGTCTTCCAAATTTGCAGAGATAAAAGAGGGTTCCCAGGATGTAAGAGTATGTGCCAATTTGAGTGGGTATGTATGTGTATATGTGTGTACATATGTGTGTGTGTGTGTGCATGTTCATATGGGTGTGTACATGAGTGTGTGAAAGCCAGATGTCTTTCTGATTATTCTCTACCTTATCTTTTGACACAAGGTCTCCCACTGAACCTGGAGTTCATCACTTTGGCTTCATTGGCTGGTCAATGAGCTCCAGAGATCCTCCTGTCTCCATGTCCCCAGTGCTGGGGTTACAGACATGAGCCACCATACCTGTCTTTTTACAGACTCAGCCATCTCCCCAGCCCAGAGCACTTGTCATTCGAACATCCCTCCTGGCTCTCTCATCTTGTAAGCAGGAAGTCAGCAAGTATCCTTGTACTGCTGTGCTCTGTGAGCCCATTCTGTCCCATGCCCCTGCATCGAGAAACCAGCATCTCTTGGACCCTACCCATCTGGTGATGTAGGAGGGGCATCAAAAAGTTGAAGCAGGGGCTCAGTAAAAGATAAATGCCAATCAGGGCTGCCTGCCTTTGACCATCAAATTCTTACAGCAGACCACTAATTCTCCTGGTACAATTTGCATTCTTAAAGGGCTTCCCAACTACTTTTTTTAAAAAAAATCTTCCCTTCATCCGAGGAGTCTACAGGTATACTTTCAGTGACTTTTATAACAGTGGTTTGCCCTAATTCAGACACTGAATGGGAGCTATGGGATCTTGGGAGACTTTGGAAAACCATCTGTCTGTCAACGCTAAAACTCAGAGACTAGGGAGGGTGCCACATGTCACTCCTACAGAGGCCAGCCCTGTGTCAACTACAACTGGCAATATTGCCACATCTTTTTGAAATTGAATTTTTTTGTAATTCAACTGGGTTAGAGAAATAATTCTCAATGGGCCAACCTTGGACCCCAGAAGCCGTTTGGCAATATCTACAGACATTATTTAAGGAAAGGCTGCAGAGGAGATATCATCACGTCTTTCGTGATTCTAAAGGAACCTGTCTAGTCCACACTCACTGCTGTAACAGATGACCACGGAGTGGCTGGATGACCACAGAGTGGCTGGATGACCACGGAGTGGCTGGATGACCACAGAGTGGCTGAATGACCACGGAGTGGCTGACTTATAAAGAATAGAAATTTACTGCTTACAAGTCTCAAGAGTAGTAGGACCAAGGTTGAGGTGCTGGCAAGTTCCTTTGCCTAGTGAGGGTCCAGATTGTGCTTCCAGTGTGGAACACAGAACCCCACATCTCCAGAGGGCAGGGCCATCATGTCTTTATGTCATAGAATGACACACACTTGCCAGAGACTTCATGAGATGGCCTTCTATAGAGGCCTGACTCCCAGGCACTAAGAAAGAGCCCACATCTCCTCTCAAGGGCCAGCCATTTGGGGAGCACCTGAAGTTTGGATGGGACACATGCAGATGAGTAGAACTGTGGCTGCTGGGACATGGACTCCACAGTGTGCTGGAGCCATGGAATAGTGCATGGCAGCACCGTCCTCCATACCTGCTAATGAATGTCTAGTGTAGATGTTGTGAGGTAGGGGCTGGTATCTCAAAGCCTAGGGGAACTGGATCCTTCCTCTATCCTCTGCTGCTCCTTAGTCACTGTGCGTGCGTGTGTGTGTGTGTGTGTGTGTGTGTGTGTGCACGCACGCATGTGCGTACTTACACAGGAGGATTGCATGTACACAGTGGTAGGAAAATGAGTGAGAATCTTACTGAATACCCCAGCCCTAGCACAAAGAAAAGAGCAAGTGTATGAATCCGAGGATACCATGAGGGCCTGGCTGTGCCTTCTGAGCACATTTCCATCAGTAACTTGCAGGATAAAATTCTGGGGGTTCTTCCTCCTTTCTAACTGATTTTCTGTGACAGCAGGGCCATTAGATTTATTGAACTATGGTAGGTGAGTAGGAGAGGAGGGACAGGCTGATAAGACGAAGAGATTGCTAGCTGAGGAAGCAGGCTGGGGACAATTCCATGAGTTGAGGTGAGATGTCTCAGAGGCAAGGTTTAGCAGGTAGTTATGGGAGTCCAGGGTGTTCTAGCAGAAGATACAGAGATGATGAAGTGAGCTTGCTGAGGAGTGGGTGCTGTAAGCAGAAAGATGATTAGGGGAATGCAGATGTTTGGAGTTGGATTCTGAGCAGGGTGTCTCAAAAGTCACTGAGAGGCTGGGGAGATGGCTCACTTGTTGATGTGATGCAAGCATGAGGACCTAAGTTCAGGTCCCCAAGACCCATGTGAGATTTTAGTGCTTAGAACAGATACAAGAAGATGCTGGGGGCTGGATGATTGGCTGGCTTAGCTTAATTGGTGAGCTTTAGGTCCTAGTGAGAGACCCTGTCTTAAAAAATAAGGACAGCTCCTGAAGAATGATACCTGGTGCTATCCTCTGGTCTCCATAGATGTGCACATGTGTATACCCACACATAACCCCCCCACAGATATATATTATACACATAAAGAAAGAGAGAAATATATATACATATATAATATACACACATATATGTATATATATATACATATATATGAGAGAGAGAGAGAGAGAGAGAGAGAGAGAGAGAGAGAGAGAGGGACTAAATAGGAGAAAAGATTGGAGAAAAGGCCAGGGCTTATTCCTACCAGCTCCCCTGGACTCCAAGGCACTAGTTCGCTATCCTGCATCTGTGCTCATGTCAGACCCACAGTTAGACTGTCCCTCTACATAGGACTGCTGGGGTACCCATCTCAGAGTCAACTCCGGCATCTTCATGGTGATCTATCTCATCATCACGTGTCATACTTCGATCTGTCCTCTCCCAAATCCATGTTGACACTGAGTATCCATTGTGGTGGAATAAGGAGGGACCTATGAAAGCCAGTCAGGCCAGATGGCTTCTACTCTCATGAGTGAGATTAATAGTTCAGCCCCCATGGACCACTTTGCCCTTCTGCTTCTTTCCTGGGACGATGGGTCCTTCCTGGATGACAATGCTTGGATCTGGACTTCCCAGCCTCCAGAACTACGAGGCAATGAACTCCTGTGCATTCTAAGTCACCCAGTGTCCAGATTCTGTCAGAACAACACACGGAGGAAGATATCACTTGTTTGAATTAGTGTGGACTGTACCCAGCAGTGACATGCTTGGACCTCCCTCCGGGTTTGAAGACACTGTTTCCTCTGCAGAGAATGCACTTTCTGCAGCCCCTGACATGAAGCAGTCCCTCATCCCCTATATTGCTTCACTCAAATGCCACCTCCTGGTGGAGATAGCATTTCTGTTCCCACAAACTTAGAATCCTGCCTTTCTAAAGATGTCTGTTTTTATCTTGGAAGACAACACTACAGACCACACTACTTATTTATCTCATTTTCTGCCTCATTTTTTTTCCATACAGGAACTTGTATAGCCCAGGCTGGCCTCGGGCTTACTTAGTAGCTGATGATGGGTCAGAACTCCTAATCCTCCTGCCTGTACTTCCTGAGTGCTGGTAGGACAAGCATGTGTCACCACACCTGGTTATGTGGTGCTGGGGATTGAATCCAATGCTTCATTCACGTAGGCAAGCACCTACCCACTGACCCACAACCCCAAACCTTTGTTTTATCTTTCCAGTTGGACTATAAGCCTCATATGGACAGGGGCTCTTGTCTGTTTCACCCTATGCTTAATTTCCATAGCTAGATCAATGCCTAGCTCACAGTAGCAGCTTCATCCGTGTCTTAGGGTTTCTATTGCTGTGAAGAGACACCACGACCATGGCAACTTTTGTAAGGAAACATTGAACTGAGGCTGGTTCAGAGGTTTAGTCCGTTATTATTATGGTGGGAAGCATATCAGCATGCAGGCAAACATGGTGCTGGAGAGGTAGCTGAGAGTTCGACATCCGGATCATCAGACAGCAGGAAGAAAATGAGACAATGGGCCTGGCTTGAGCATCTGAGACCTCAAAGCCCGCCCCCAGTGACACACTTCCTGTAACAAAGCTACACCTATTCAATCAAGGCTACACCACATAATAGTATCACTCTCTATGGATCTATGGGGCTATTTTCATTCAAACTACCACAATCTATGACTGATCTAAATTAGAATTTACCACCATTTACTCATACATAGTAGATGCTGTTCTGGCAGCTAGGAAAAATAAGTTTAAATTTATTTGCCATATTTTAGAACATTTCTACTTTTTTTTAATGTGACTTAGGTCTGTTTACCTTTTCTTTCAAGAAAAAAAATCCTTTGATCATTGGTGTATTCAAATTAATGTTGATAGTGAGAATTAAGTAATTGAAGTTTATCTTCACTTACTGATAATTCTGTACATGAAACACATCAGTCCTTGATGAGAGAAATTCTTTAACTGTCTTCCTCGTTGGTTTGGTTAGTTATCACATCAGCACTTGTCTGAGACCATGAGAACCCCAAATAGGGAATTTTAGCTAATTTTTCTGTTGTTGTGAGAAAATGTCCGGTTAAAAGTGATTCAAAGGAGAAAGGTTTTCTCTGGGCTCACAGTTCTAGGGTACAGTTGACCATAGTGGGGGAGGCATCTGGTCACATGGCATCCACAGCCTGGAAGCAGAGGGAGGTGAATGTGTTTCCCCTTTAAAGCCATCCAGGACTCCAGCCCATGGAATGGAGCTACCTTCCCACCTCAATTAGCCTAATCTAGATAATCATTCAAAGGCATGCCCTGAAGCTTGTCTCCTAGGCGAACCATCACACAGGGTCCTGATCCATTGCTGAAGCACCAGTGGCTGGCACATGCGGAGACTCATTGAATAATCATTAAATGAATAAATGCATGGGGCAATGACAGGAGACATTGGATAGTGTCTGAAGACATTCTCAGTCTTCCCATTTGGGGAAGGGGAAGAAGCCGCTGGCACCAGGATGGTAGAGGCTGGGGACATATGAAGTGCTCTCTCACCACAGAGGTCAATCCAGCACCACAGGTGAGTAGCGTTCAAGGAAGGGGTCTGCAGGGGCTAGTCTCTCCAGCATGAGGAAATTACTGTTTGACCTTGAGACAGTCACTGTTGCCATGGAGAGCATTTCTCTTGAGCTAGAGGGGAAGAGGTTGATTGTTCCCATCATTCATGGGCTTTTGAGGTGCCCCTTGTGCCTGACCCCCTTCTGATTGCTGAAAAGCAACCCCCCCCATTTGTTACTTCTCAAACAGTCAGTGCTTAAGAAATAATCAAGTGAAGCCCATGGCGGGTTCCAAAGACTTATATAGCAGGTTGCTTCCTGCCTGCTATTTCTTCAGTCCACACAGCTTCCAGGAATCTCAGAACGCATGCTATTTAAACTCCTCAACAAATTGTTCCGGCTTCTTTCACTTAGAAGTCACTGGAGAGCAGGAGCTGCTACTTGTCGTCAGTGGTTATGCAAGGAGCTATTCTGTTCTAGCATAACAGATGACACACATGTCTGGTTCCCAGGAAAGCCCCCGGGACTTGATGACTCCTCTTTGGTACTGTGCCCCAGCAAAGTAATTCTGTAGCCTGGGAGAATCTGCCTGGAGTGTGAACTGCAGGAGGCAAAAGCCATTTCATTCCATGGGAGGGTCTTATTCTACTTGGCTATGGCGAATGCACACCCAGAATTAAATATTTCATACGCCCTCCTCCATGTGTCTATCTAGCACTTTCTAGGCATCTCATGTGGACGATGTCATTGAACCAGGGCATGTGGTTCTAAACAATCATGGGATTTATCCAAGATTATGTAGCTAGATGCCCGACTGACATCACTAGCTTTTGTATCTATCAGAGAATCCAGTTCTTTCTGGTTATAGTGGATACACAGCACCATGAACACTCAGGTGCTAACTGCATAAGATGTTTGTTTTATTATGTTTTGTTTGGTTGAGAAAGGGTCTCATAAAACCTAGGCTGGCCTCAAACTTGCTCTATAGCCAAGAATGACCTTGAACTCCTAAATCCTCTTGCCTCCACATCCCCAAAACTGAGATTACGAATATGTGCCACCCATGCCCAATCTATGTGGTGCCATGGATTGAACCCAGGGCTTTGTGCATGCTAGACAAGCATTCTACTAATTGAGCCACATCCCTAGACCTAACCACATCCTTTAAACACACATAGTGTGTACATGCAGGTAGAGGCCAGAGGACATCTGATCATTCTTCAGAAGCTGTCCATCTTATTTTTAAGATAAGATCTCTCAATGAACCTCAAGCTCATTGATTAAGCTATGCTGGCTAGATAGTGAGTCCAGGCACTCCACCTCTCCAGTGCTGGGATTATAACGTGTGCTGCCATACCTGGCTTTTTTTTTTTAACTTGGGTTTTGGGGATTGAACTCAGATCCTTGTGCTTGCAAGGTGAGTGCCTTCCCAATAGAGCCACCTCCCCTGCCCTAACTGTACACTTTTGGCAATGATCAAGACAGGAAAACTCCCATAGGACACAAGAATGCCTGTGTCCTCATTCATAGGTTTCAAGTAACTGCCCTGCTCTCTATCTCCTGTTTACATCAAACTTCTCTGCATGAACTCATGCCACAGAATCACACCTGACCAAGGTTTCACAGAGCATTTCCAAGGGACTCTTGCTTTCGCATATACCCTAGGGGCTATGTATAGAATGATCACAGCCATAGTCACCTATACACATTTCTCTCTGGGTCAAGGTGGAGATCAGCCCATGGCCAGTTCTGAGTTATTCTCCATTGTGCAGTACAGAAGCTCTCAGGCCGGTCCTTGCTCTGAGCGAATCCACTCTGTAAAATAGCAGTTTCCTCCATTTCAAGGCAAAACAGATCTATACCTTGTTTGTGCAAATAAATGATGACCATCTGGTTAGCACAAACCAGGAGGCACAGACTGATTAAAAAGAAAGAACGAACCACCACCAAGCTTGCTTATGAAAACAAAACACTACCACCTATGCCCTATCAGATTAAACCGGGGACACCTGGACAACAGGTGGGTGTATCAATCTATCCTAAAAATCAGGACCACAGACTTATCTAATACACAGACAGGAACAGCAAATGATGCAGGCTTTCCCCCCATACACACACCAGGACTGTTAAAGGAGACGCCTTCTCTAAGAGGTGTGGCAGACAAGACTCACCCACACTGAGCTCTTCACCTGGCTGCTCATCATGAACCTCATCCAGGAAGTTATCCACAGCAAAGCACTTTCAGCCTTGTCCCCAGGCTCCAGGTCAAGTGCAGACTCATTTCCCTGTGATACACAGACCACTTCACACTGAGCCTTGAAACTACTGGCCATCTGGACTTGTGTCTGATAACTCTGTGCCTGTGGTTTATGAGACTTCTCATCTGGTCCCTGACAGACCTTTCCTTGCCTCTGTATCAGTTCTGTACCTCCATCTTTGGTAAAGTGCCCCAGAACTCGGCAGATTCTTTGATGCTTTTATGCCCAGTCTGCAAAACACACAAACACACACACACACACACACACACACACACACACACACACTTACTTAAAAACAAAAATAAAATCTTAAAAAATATATTAGAATAAAGGAATCTGTGACTGCCAGTGGTCATCTTCACCAAGGGAATTCAGTCCTTGAGGAATTACTGCAGTGAGAATGATGTAAGGCATGGAATTGTTCTTACCCAGTTCTGGTTTAAAACATAACATATTTGTTTCTGATCTAGCTCACTACAACCATCTTACACCTAAGGGTGCCTTTGAGTTGAGCAGGGTTTGTGAGTTTGATCCTAATGGGTCTGAGTTCTTTGAGTCTCACCTCAGGAAGTATGTGATCCTAGCACTTAAGCTATGTGGTCTATACATGGCATGTTTTTTTGTTTGTTTGTATTTTTTTTTCTTGGATTTGGCTTAAGAAAGCCATCTACTATAACACTGGAGGAACTTGCCTGGATTAGACTGACATATGGAGATATGGCATTTAGGTCTCCAAGACACCTAGCTCTTCCTAGGAAACTGTATATCTCTGATGTTGTCCTATCTCTCTGTGTGTGAGGCAGGGTGAATCGTGCATGTGCACCTGAGTGTGTGGACACATGTGTAAGCCAAAGGAGGGTGTTGGGTAGTGTCTTAGTCAGGGTTTCTATTGCTGTGAAGAGATACCATGACCATGGCAACTCTTCTAAACATTGAATTGGGTGGTAGCTTACAGTTCAGAGGTTCAGTCCATCGTCATCACAGTGAGGAGCACAGAGGCACACAGGCAGACATGGTGCTAGAGAAGTTTCTGAGAGTCCTACATCTTGTAGGCACCAGGAAAATGGTCTGAGTGTCATTGAAGGAAACTTGAGCAAAAGAGACCTCAAAGCCCACCCCCACAGTGACACACTTCCTCCGACAAGGCTATACCCACTCCAACAAAGCCACACCTCCTAATAATGCCACTCCTATGAGCTTATGGAGGCCAATTATATTCAAACTACCATGAGTATCATCCTATCACTCTACTTTATTGCTTTGAGACAAGATCTCTCCATGAGCCTGGAGCTCACATGTTTTTAGCCAACAAGCCCTAATGATATGCCCCTGTCTTAGGCCCCCTGGGAGTTGGCAATCTGGTTCTCATGCTCACATAGCAAACACTCTCAATGGCTGCCATCTCTCCAGGCCCTGCTCTACAGCACTGTTTTGAATCCAGGGCCTGGTGCATGTTAAGCACATGATCTACCTCTGAGTCATACCATCATTTTCGTCCTTGCTTTTGGATTTCATTTGCTCTTTGTTCTCAAGTGCCTGCGACATTATTATGACCAATAAAAGAAAAATGGAAAATGATGCTGAATGCATAACAACTTTCTTCTTCTAATTTATTTTCTCAACCAACAGATACTAAAGTGTAACTGCTTTGGAAAAGTCTGGAAGCTGCTAATGAGAGACTTGCAACAGAGATTCCCAAGGCAGGCTGACAGTCCATCTCCAGCTGTGCCCAGGGAGGCTTTTGTGGTTAGAGATTGCCTAGAGTTCAGTAGACTGTACTTTTCATTCTTTGAAAACTGGCAACCCAGATTTGATGGACATGATCATTCCCAGTGTATCAGATCATTGCATGGATCAATCTCTTTCCACCAGCCTCTTTTCAGCACAGATTCAGCCTGGGCCCTCAAGTTTTAGGTGTGTGGTTTGCTTTTAAAATTGTGCAGCTTGGAGTGCTAACGGTATATATTTGCCAGCTGGTGTGAGCTACCCTCTTAGAGCAACCTATGGATCTGAGCAGGAACTCACACCATGAAAGAAGATCCAGCATTTAATTGGAAAGTCCTGCCTCTCAAGGTGCTTCAAGCCTTCATTCTTGTTCCTCTGAACTGTGAGCAACACCAGTGGATTTGCTAATGAGCTCAAAGCTGGGATTGAGCTGTCATTGGTGGAAATGGAGCTTGTCATTTAGTCCAATGGATTTAAGACCTGAGTTCTCACCATGGGAAAGTGATAGGCAAGACAAATGGGTTGGCTAAGAAATCGAAGCCCCATTTTCCTAGTAGTAATGGTGTTAGAGACTTGATCCCCACTCCTTCTCCAGATGCTTCTGTGTCCAGCCAATGGCTTGAAGGCGCTGGTTGCCTGCTGCCCAGGGTGAGATGAGCTCCACCCTCTCCCTGAAAGCCCTTGTGTTTGCCTGGGGTGCACGTTAATAAAGGGGTTGGTCAGGGCACCCAAAGGGCAGGAAGCTGGATTTTGGTGGTACTTAGCGTAAGTTGTGAAGTTCAGTGTTTGCAGGTTTCCCAGGGTTTAAACTGAGATATTCTTACCTTCTTAACTGGCTGGCCAGAGTAGCTAATTCTAAACCCCTCCAGCTATTGGCAGCTGTCAATAGCTATCAAAAAGAATCCAAGAGGCATGCATGTCAAATCAGCTCATGCCAGTTTACAGCCCCACCTGGATGTTTTGCAAAGTTGTTATTATATTGCTGTGGGATGGTCTGTATGTCAAATATGTTGCTCTGATTGGTCAAGAAATAAAACACTAATTGGCCAGTGGCCAGGCAGGAAGTATAGGTGGGACTAACAGAGAGGAGAACTGAGAGAACAGGAAGGCGGAGGGAGACACTGCCAGCTGCCACCATGACAAGCAGCATGTGAAGATGCCGGTAAGCCACGAGCCACGTGGCAAGGTATAGATTAATAGAAATGGGTTAATTTAAGCTATAAGAACAGTTAGCAAGAAGCCTGCCACGGCCATACAGTTTATAAGCAATGTAAGTCTCTGTGTTTACTTGGTTGGGTCTGAGTGGCTGTGGGACTGGCAGGTGATAGAGATTTGTCCTGACTGTGGGCCAGGCAGGAAAACTCTAGCTACATTATATAGTCTACTTCTATGCAAGATCCATTTAAGAAACAGCCTGGACAAACGAATGTGAAGCAGGCTGCATTTCTTAGTGAAGAGGCATGACATTCCCTATGACGTCTTCAGTCATCTTGTCACTGCGTACGCTACCACGGGATGGAGAAAGAACCCTTTATACCATGTCTATCTCCTGGGGCTTCAGAATCATGGGGATTCTGCTTGGGTTACTAGACGACCCTTGTTCATTTTACCTATCAACTTTCCAGGACAGGGGGATGTCCAGACATCTATCTGGTTAGACATTATTCCCAAGTGTGTCTGTGAAGACATTTCTGGATGGGAATAGCATTTGAGTCAGAGGAATCAGTAAATCAGTTGGCCTCCCCAAGGGGGCTGGGTCTCATGCAGTTCACTCAGGGCTTGCATCGGATGAAAGGGAAGAAAGGAGGCTGGGGAGATGTCTGTGGGTAGAATGCTTGGCAGACAAGCATGAGAACCTGAGTGTGCATCCCTAGTCTTCACACTAGGGATGAATCACACTAGTAAAGCTGGGCGCCGTAGCCTGCATCTGCAGTCCCAGCACTAGGGGGATGGAGATGTGTTTTATACTTTGTCATTCATATGCTTGCCTATTGATCAGCAGCCTCCCCCACGAGCCCTCATCTTCCTAAGGGAAGGGTCCTCCTCTTCTTGCTCACCCTCAGTACCTGGCCAATGAGACATGCTTAGTGCACATCTTGTGAATGACTAAAGAAATGAACAGCCCATCAATTTCCTTGTTATTTGTGGCACAATGGACAATAAACCCAGGGTGAGAGTCTACGCAAATAGCTTACCTCACTTTGTGAAAATAACACAGAATTGTCTGAGAAAATCAAGTGTTAACTGTGTGAGAGTATGTGTGGCTTCAGAGCACCGTACCTGACTGGGGACTGGTTTGCCTCCGTCTCCACACATACACACCTGTGTGGACATTTGTCACAAATGGGGACATTTCTAGTTCTTACAATTGGACAGGTGTCACTGGCATCTGATGAGTTGAGTCACATGCTGATAAAAGCCCATGATGCTCAGGAAAGCCCTCATATCCAAAACACCTGGCCCCAGCAAGGATGGGAAGCCTAGCCTGAAAGTCTCCATGTTTACTGTATTTGGATGAACAATTTCTAAAGATGCACAGTTCAAAACAATGTAGCTAATGCAATTCATCCATTCACAATGTTGTGATTATAGGAACATTTATATACATTCATATTCTCTCTCTCTCTCTCTCTCTCTCTCTCTCTCTCTCTCTCTCTCTCTCTCTCTCTCTCTCTCTCTGTGTGTGTGTGTGTGTAGCTATATTTGTGTGTGTGCATGCATGTAGAAGTCAGAGGACAACCTTGGCTGGCATTCCTGCATTCTTGCATCCTCTTCACCTTGGTTTTTGTTTTTGTTTTGAGGCAGCATGTCTCACTTTTGCCTAGGGTGTGCCAATTCGATTCAGCTGGGCAGGCTGGCCAGTGAACCATAGCCTGCTTTTGCTCCCACCCCCAGCATCAGAGTTAGAAGCCTGAGCTACTACACCAGCATTAAAATACACACACACACACACACACACACACACACACACACACACACACACAGTGTCTGGGGATCAAACGAGGATTGTTGTGCTTGTAAGGCAAGCACTTTGCTGACTACACCATCTCCACAGCCCTATATTTAACAGTCTTTTATTGACTTCTGATTGATAGGACTTCCATCGTTATTCAACAGTATTAGAACTTATGAGGAATTCTAGGGACAACCTTGATGGCCCCAATAAAACACACAACAGATACTTAACAATCTCAAAATTGTCATTTGCTTTTTCCCAAAGTAAGAATATAGAAAAGTCTTGTCATGAATTTTCAGATTCCCCAAATTTACCAAAATGAAAAATCGATGCTAATAAGGTTGATAAATGAGATAGTAGTTATTCTCATTGCTAAGTGATTTTTTTTTGTAGAGGGAGAGCAGTTCTTTGCCAGGTTCCTTTAAACAGTTGGCTCCTCTCATGCATTTAAAATCTAACTTCGTTTACGAAAGCATTCATTTCTGTGTATTTCAGGCCCACTGCCTTCGAGAAACACCAATTGCATCTTTCATGAGGCACATGCCTTCCTGGCCTCCCAGAGAAATCCTCCTGCTCTTTGGTTGTTTTGTTTTTTAGAATGTGGCCTTTTTGGAGGGCAAGATCCCTGTCTCCTGGATGTCTGAGTCTTTCTAATGCTGGAATGCATTTTAGGAAGTCAGTTCATATTCATTGGTGCCGATGAGACCAACAGAGGCAGAGAGGGGCTTCTCACCTCCTCCTGGGCTTCATCAACTGCAAATTGGTACCAGAAACTATTTCCTCCAGGGATGTGGATTTCTTGGGCAATGAGATAATTTGAGGGGTAGTGACAAGATCCCCAAACTCTCCAACTTATTGCTTATTAATCTCCCACCAAAGAGTCCCCAAGCATAAACCCTCACCCACATTTAATTTCAAATTTATCTCAGCTGTAGCAGGGTAGGCTAATCTACGGCTTCTAAGAGCAGGCTTTCTGTCATGAAAGGTACTTTCACATGATGGGATTAAGAGGTACTCGGAGTTTTGGGATTCAGTGAGAGCAGAGGCCTTGGAGGCATTAATTTACCTTTCATGAAAAGAAGGACTCCCAAAGTTTGGCCCTCTGTTGGTTGAGAGAGATCTGCAGCGCCTGGAAACTTGGTTGGAATGCACACCACTTCAGTAGGAGCCAGAGGTGGTTCAGTGGTTCATACAGCTGGAAGCTCAGAAACGCTATGCAGGGGCTCAAGCTTTACCCAGAGTGCCAAGTTCATCATCCCCTGCCCTGGCCAATGGCTGTCTGTAAGGTCCCCCAAATGAGTTTCTTTTTTGACTTCTAGAGGGAACTTCAGAGAACCAAGACCTACGGAAGCCCCAGGAATTTTGTCCAACAGAGAGAAGAACACAAAGTGAAAGAAGGAAGTCCCAGATTCAACAGTGACTTTGGTTAGTAGCCAGGTTTTCCCAACATGCCTTGCCCAAGTCATCCAACCCCACCTCCAAATCCTCATACCACACTATAATCAGGATCTTGGATGTTCCCTAAATGCCTGTGTTAGAGGCTTGGTCCCCAGGGTGGCACTACTGGGAAGTAGTGGGAAGTTTGGAGATCCTTAGGTCCTTGGCATTGTGTCCTTGAATGATACAATAGGAGCTCCAGCTCTTTTTTTATCATTGACCATGAGATGGCCAGTTTTTGTCTGTCACACGTTCCTCCCCTGATACACTGCCTGACTATAGATATAAAAGCAACAGGTCAGCTGATCAGACGCTGTAAATTTTAGCTCTTTATAAGTTCATTGTCTCGGGTATTCTGTTACAGTGGTAGAAAGATGCCCATCACATCCACTCCTCCTGGGCCAGCTCTTGGTTTTCCATGGTGGAAAGGCCATGAGGGAAGAGAACAGGGGAAATGAACCTGGGCTAAGAGCTCTGTATGCTAAGAGCTGAGCCACTGAGCACGGTGATGGCACAGCATCAGCATCCTCTTTCCAAGGGAAGATCCTCCTCATCCATCACACAGCTCTGCCAAGAAGCAAGCTTCATTTCCTCCGCGTCCTTCTTTACTGAACTGGCTGGTCCCTCCAGTCCCTCCACCGCCTTGCCTCTGCCATCTCTCGGCATCTCTTCTGGTTTGCGGAAGTGAGAAAGAGAACTTTCTAGTCAATGTTTGGTTGCTCATTTTTGCCCTTCAGTCCAGTTGTCCATCTTTGTGACTGACATGTGCACACCTGCCAGTGAACGCCAGAGGGCCAGGAGTGCTAGGGGTCATGCTTTAGCTGTGACCCACCACAGGGTGACGGAACCAGCCATTTCAGGACTAACACTGATGCTGACTGGTCAGGCATTATTGTGAAAACACAACATCATGACAAGGGTTTGTTCTTTGAGATGCCTTTGTTTTTTAGCTGAATTCCTGTGTGGAGACAGAGCCCCAGATTCTCTTCCAGGGGCATGAAGACACTAGGCTTACTCTGTACAGTTACCTGTGGGGCTCTGCTCAGATCTCTTCCCCTTGGTCCTGGTCAGCTTTCTTTCCTTGACCAGACACTTTCCCCAAGAGAGAAGTGCTGAGTCCTCTGTAAACATTGCAGCCCTCACAGGCAATTGGTAACTTAGAACCCAACTTGACCTGGGGACAAAGTCAACCCGTTTTTTTTCTTCTCCTCACTCTTTTTCCATGTTAATTTCTTTTATTCATTTACCAGCATATTTATTTTTGTTTTATGTTTATTAGTGTTTGTCTGCATGTATGTATGTGTACCACATACACGTCTGGTACCCAGTGAAGGGTGTTAGGTCCCCTGGAACTGGAGTTACAGATGGTGCGAGCTTCCTCCCTGTGTTACTGGGAAGACAACCTAAGTCCTCTGTAAGCACACTTAACCCTTGAGCCATCTCTCCAGTCCCCTTCTTTTCTTTCTTATTTATTTTTATTGTGTGTGATGTATGCATAGGTGTGCAAGTGTGTGTGTGTGTGTGTGTGTGTGTGTGTGTGTGTGTGTTTGTCTTGCTGTGGAGGCCAAAGGTTGACATAGGCTGTCTTCTGTTGATCTCTACCTTGTATTTTGAGCCAGGGTCTCTCACTGAACCAGGGCTTGATGTGTTTCAGCTGGACTAGCTGTTCAGTGAGCCCCACTGTCTCCACTGTCTCTTCCTTCATTCTAGTATTGGGGGGCATGTCACCCTGCCTGATTTTTGTGGGGGCTCTGGGGATGCAAACTCAGTTCCTCATACCTCTGTATTAACCACTTGACCCACTGAGCTCTACCTCAAGTCCTTGTCAACTCCTGTCCTAGTCAGGGTTACTACTGCTGTGATGAAACACCATGACCGAAAGCACGTTGAGTGGGGGGAGGGGGTTATTTGGCTCTCACTTCTATATCACTGTTCATCACTGAAGGAAGTCAGGACAGGAACTCAAGCACGGCAGGAACCTGAAGGCACAAGCTGGTACAGAGGCCATGGAGTCCTGCTTAATGGCTGGCTCCCCATGGCTTGTTCAACCTGCTTTCTTACAGGACCCAGGACCACCAGCCCAGGGATGACACCATCCACAACCGGTTGGACCCTCCCCCATCAATCACTAATTAAGAAAATGCCTTACAACTGAATCTTATGGAGGTATTTTCTCAATAGAGTTTCCCTCCTTTGGTAACTCTAGCTTGTGTCAAGTTGACATAAAACTAACCAACACACCTTCTAAATTCTCCTTCCCTTTTTATCATTCTCCACATGGAGAAGCCACTCAGACCTGGAGAGAGCATTACAAGGGTCCTTCTAGGGTAGCTGAGTGGATCCTTCCATGCAGGTTTCTCCTGTTGGGAATCTGCCTTTTAAACAGCGAGCCATGCACTCCCTTTAAGGTAAATACCATCATGTGAGCACTCGGGTAGCGCTGAAGGTAATGACCCAGAGGAAGAATTTAAGGAAACAACCGTCTGCTTTCCACAGTTCTGCCACCTGGACTACAGTGGCAGATCCGCAGCCCCAGCCAGCGCACGTAAAGAGCCTTTGCTCAGAGGAAGTGGCCACCCTGAGGATGTTGCACTTGGGTTTAGATATGTGTGTCTCTGACTTTTGTTGGCGCTGGGCTGCAGAGACATGTCTGGGAGTGAGATGCACTCCACCTCCAGCAGGTGATGGGAAGAAAATGAAAGTCAGACTGTATCCCACTCCCCGGAAGCTCCCTGTTCCATAGGAACCACTGAAATATGAACCAAAGAGGGTGACCCAGGTGAGATGGGGACCAGAAATATGTTGTGCATCACAGACCCCACTCATGTAATCAAAGAGAAAGCCAAACCCAAACCTAAAGCGGGTACTTCTCCAATAAACCCTTCCTTAAAAAAAGCAAAAAAACTGTGTGTGTGTGTGTGTGTGTGTGTGTGTGTGTGTGTGTCACCACACACACACACACACACACTCACTCACATGAGTGCAGATGCCTGCAGAGGCCAGAGGTGGAGGATCCCATGGAGCTAGGGTTGTGGTTATGGGTGGTTGTGAGCCTCCTAATGTGTGTGTCGGAACCTGAACTCAGGTCCTTTGGAAGAGCATCAAGTGCTCTTAACCACTGAGCCATCTCTCTAGCCCCTTAGTCCCCTTTAAAAAGAGCTCTTTGAGAGCAGATGGAGTTGTGAACTCATGGAACATTTTGCCACATCAGAAACATCTATTTCCAGGGCAGGGGAGACAGATTAGTAGGCCGTGTGCTTGTGAGCAGGTGTGAGGATTGTAGTGTAGTTCCTAGAATCCCTGTGCAAAAGCCAGACTCAGCACCACACACCTATAATCGCTGCACTGGGGAGGTGCAGACAGGCGGATCCCCAGTGTTTGCTGGTCAGCCAGCACAGCCTAATAGTGGAGCTCCAGGCAATTTGAGAAACCCCATCTCAAACAAAAGAGAGCTCTGTCCGGAGAAACCACACCCAAAGTTGTCCTCTGGCCTCCGAGTGCCTATGTGTGCAGCATGCTGGGCACTGGTGCCTGCTACATGTCCCATTACTGTCAGGATGGTGTTAATATTGATTATAAAATCGACAAGATCCATAAGACAAGCCTTGGGGCGTGGTTAACAGAGGTGAGGGCTTTATTGCTGCTGATGCCTTCCCATGGGCTGGAGTCTTGGATTAAACAGGAAGGAGAAAGCGAACTGAGCACCAGCATCCATCTCTCTGCTTCCTGTGGATGCCATGTGACCAGCCGTCCCATGCTCCTGCCACCATGACTTTCCCGCCATGATGGACTGTCCTCCCCAATATGAGCCAAATAGCCCCCTCCCTCAAGCTGCCTCCATCGGGCATGAGATAAGGAACAGGAGAAGTAATTAAGACAGAACATGACTTGTCTGGGGAACTCTGAATTTGCAGTTGAGGAGCATGAAGCAAAGAAACAGAACAAGACCTCCCCTTAAGCCCAGGTGCTCACCACACGGCTGCCTTCTTCTGCTTTCCTTATACTTTCCCATGACCTGGTTCACCCTGGAAGAACCAGGAGCAGGGTTGAAGTCCAAAGAGAATCAAACTGAAAGATCACCAAGGAAGTGAGAGGGAAGTGTGTACAGGCTAAGTCAAATAAGAGGGAATGCCACATGGGTTGGATGGGTATTAACCACATGGGTATTACCCAGCATGGTGGGCATGTGTATTAACCAGCATGGATGGGCATGTGCATTAACGGGCATGGGTGAACATGTGTATTAACCAGCATGGGTGGGCATGGGTATTAACCAGCATGGGTGGGCATGTGTATTAACCAGCATGGGTGGGTATGTGTATTAACCAGCATGGGTGGGTATGTGTATTAACCAGCATGGGTGGGCGTGGGAGGGCATGTGTATTAACCAGCATGGGTGAGCATGAGTATTAACAGGAAAGAGTCTTCCTGAGAGATCAACCCCTGAAACATGCCAGTGCCATGCTACACAGTCAGACCAGAGGCTCTGTACTAAGTCACTGCAGGGCCCAACTTCTGGTTGGTTTGCATGGATGCCAAGGACTGGTGATGAGGTATTATTTATGACTCAGCCCAGGATTTCTTTTCTTCCTTTTTTAAAAAAACTTTGTTTTTATGTATAGTGGTGTGTGTGTACATGTCCATGTGGAAGCCAGAGGTCAACACTGGGTTTCTTTCTCAATCACTCTCCATCTTATTTTTTTTAATATTTATTTATTTTATTTTATGAGTCTTTTGCCTGTATATATGTATATGCACCATGTGCATGTAAGACCACCAGAGGCCAGAAGAGGTCATTGGATGCCCGGGAACTGAAGTTACAGGTGGTTGTGAGCCACCATGGAAACCAAAACCACCACGGAAAGCAAACATGGGTCTTCTAAAAGAGCAGCCAGACTCCTAACCACTGAGCCATCTGTCCTGTGCCTCCACTTATGTATTTAGTTATCGAGACAGGATCTTTCAGTGAAGCTGGAACTCACTGATTCAGCTAGGCTGAGTGGCCAGTGTGTCCCTGGGGTCCTCTTGTCTCTGCGTCTCTAGTGCTAGGACAATGAGCATGTGCCACCGTATCTGGCTCTCACGTGAGTGCTGGAGATCTGGACTCACTCTCCCACTGAGCCACCTCCCTGACTCCAGCCCAGGTCTTCTAGCTGTGAAACTCGGAGAGAAATGACATAGGAAATAGCAGGCTGAGTGCTTCCAATCCAGCAATCGTATGTGCCTTGGCAATTCTCCACATTTCCTGCGTTCAGAGGAAGAACTGAGCGTCTAACATCCAGGGATCCCTGCATGGCCCCAGCAAGATTTGAATTGCCAACATCGCATGGACAACATCAAGGGAGCTGGGCAACAGCTTATTTCCCATCTGCACGTTCAGGGGGCAGAGCAAGAATCATATACAAAATAAACCGCACTTAATTGCCAAACCACTTCCAGACTTCACGAATATGTTCTTACCCAACTTTCCACTGTAAAAGATTATGTTTAGATCTTTCGTTTTTAAACGGGAACAGCTGTGCTGGACTGGCAGGCGGCTCCACCGAACAGATGTGTATTTCTGGAGGAATCGATTTGCCTTTTTATTATTATGTCATTGCATTTGGTTTATTGCTGAGCAATTTACATTTTAAGCCACGACTCACTTATGAACTAACAATAATAACCATGGCCTCCAGGTAGGGCTATTTATCTCAGCAGAAAGATCTGCTAGACGATGCAAAAATCTGAGCCATTATTATTAGCAATATACCATAAGAGGAATATCCTCATTTTAAGGCTTAACTGCTGCCCTACTCAATTCTGCAGCTTGTTGGAGGAAATCTTTGTTTTAAATTACTCAAGAAAGCATATTTTGTATATGTGTGCACATGCATGACAAGTCTACATGTGTGCATCCATGCATGAGGAGATAAGAAGCCAACCCTAGGAACTGTTCCTCAGATGTTGACCCTCTGCCTGGTTTTTGGTTTATTTAGTTGGCTTTGTTTTTTTTTGTTTGAGACATGGTCTCACCATGTAGACCAGGCTGGCCTTGAACTCACAGACATCTGCCTGCCTCTGCCTCTCATGGTAAGTGCTACCACATCCAGCTGATCTTGCTCTTTTTGAGACAGCTTCTCTCACTGGCTGGGAGCTCACCAACTCAGCTAACCTGGCTGGCCAGTGAGCCCTAAACATCATCATCTTCTGCTTCCCCAGATCCAGGATTACAAGTTTGTACCATCACACCCAGCTTTTTCTTGGGGTGCTGGGATCAAACTCAAATTCACATGCTTGCCCAGCAAATATTTTACCAACGGAGCCCTCTCCCCAGCCCCTTTGGAAGTATATTTTTAAACCCAGTGTTTCTCAATCTAGGCTACATTAGACCCTGTCTCAGAACCACAAAAGTCAGAAGAGATGTCTGCCAGGTGGTAAAAGACATGGAAATACACTCTGGCACCGAACGAGCCTGGTGGGAACCTAGACCTGCTGTTTTCTAGAGCCGGAAACAGAACCAATGGTCTGTGCTCTCAGTTGCTTCATCCACAAAATGGAGGAATTACTTTTACCTTCTTCAAAGTTATAGTAAAAAAAACTGGCTGCGTAGACATAGGAGAATGGTGGTTCCCAAACACTGTGGGAGAAGTGGGCAATAGAGCCGGTGGAGGGGGGGATGATGGGAACAGGTAGCTATTGTGTGTCTTCTCTTTGGGACACATGAACAAGCTCACCTTTGCTCCAGACAGGACACTAATGACAAATCAAAATGACTCCTTCCAAGTCTAACATGGTGAACCTGTGAGTTTATTGAGGTGACTTACAGGATCATGGGTGAGGGGTTTACTTATAGGAACATGGGTGACTCAAAGCCCCCTGTGTCACCGAAAAGCCCACCTCAGTGTGGGTAAGGACTCACGGAAGCTACATTCCAGGAGCAAGACACCCAACTTTCAGGAAATTCAACCAAAGAGTCTCCCCTACCTCCAGTGATGGCTTACGGTTTTTAAACCTTGGAGGAGGGGTTCTTGGAAAACTTGTAACTTTCTTAGGCTATTGAGCCAGGTGGGCTCCCCTCTCCTTGCAGGAGCAACTGTTTCAATTTAGAGCAAATAGCAACACAACAGAGGTCCCCCAGACACAGTTAAAAGCAACAGGCAACATGTGCTACTGTTGCATGCACAGTAGAATTATCACAGTTAGCAATGGTGAAGTGCATTTCAAATGGAAACCAGAACCCACTCCCCAACCCACCCCTACCCCCGCAAAACCGTGCTTACAAGATCTGGAGGATACATTAGGTACATTGACGTGCCTGGGACAGCCCAGGTACTGTATCAAATAATCACCTTGTGGCCAGTGCCACAAGCATTGCTAATTATTATTTGCCAGTCAAAGAGCTCCAGTGTTAACATGTGGGCAGGGGATGAAGCTGGACCAGGTGGGTCAGTGTCTACATAGTGCTGGGGTGTGGTGGGTGTGGCTTGGACTCCTTGTCACCTGTGCTGTGGCAGACAGTCAGGTCCCCCAGCGACTCCCGCCTGCCATATTCATACACTAGTGTGGTCCTCATCCATTGGTGTGGACTAGAGCTGTGGCTGGTTTCTAATTATATAGTTAAGGCACTGAAATGACACCTGTGTAATTATATTGTGTAAGATCACAGATTCATCTTGCAATAAGTTGATCCAAGCTGACAGGAATGAGGGTTCTGAAGAGTGATGTGCCATGCAGGGAGACCAGGAATTGAGAAATAAAGAGGGCAAAGCCATAGCTGAGACCAGTAAGTCTTGCATAAACTGACGACTTATGCCAGTCAAGTTTATCTTATGTACTATTTGCAAGGGGGACTAGCCAAGGTCAGCAGAGAGCTAAGTCAGACCATGCTGGCCAAGAGAACACAGGATACTCAGACACAGCTGCCTTGGGGAGAGGCCAGGGTAGAGGTTGAATCCCCAGAAACGATATCTTTGACTCCTTCAGGGCACTAGCCCAGATTCTGACTGGACCTTGCCAAGTCTGCTCCTGGACAGGGACACAATACTAATGTTCCTCTTGTCCTTTTATCAGAGCCACGGAGAAAGCCTTGGGTTGATCTGTCTTCCAATAATAAATCTCTATGAATGGAAGTTCCTGGAAAGAAGCTGCACCTCCCACTGAACCTTCTACAAGGCTGAGTAACTGTTGGAACCTCAGTAGCTGTAGAAAGGTTAGAATATTGCAGGTCCAGAGTCTGATTACAATTTATCTTAGGACATCCTCAAGCCCCTTCACAGCCATCCCTTGCCCTTGCCCACTTCCCAGGCTGACCTAACATCCTTGTGATGGTCAAAAACAAAACAAAACAAAACAAAACAAAAACAAAAATAAAAAAACACCCAAACACCTTTGGTATATATTAACTTAGACACCCTCCTAGCTCCCACCAGTTTGCTGTAACTGCCTCTCGGGTGCTCCCACCAACCTATTTTTTCTTTTTCGAATGTCTTAATGTATGACTCGCTTTGTTCTGTTACTATAAACGCTTCACAAAACTGCTGTTCTGATGGAAAGTAAAATTTTGGGAGACTTAACCCTGTGTTCCCCGGCCAATGGTCACTCATATTTAGCTCCAGAATAAATTATTTATTCTCTTTGGAAGCTTTGCTCCTTTCAAGGACCCCTGTTTTGCTGGGTTTTAGAAACACAGTTGTTACTTTGTGGTTGGCTTCTGCAGAAGCCTGCACAGTGGGCACTGAGACTAGCTAGCCCCCACTCTTCAGCTTGCAACTGAGTCCCAGAGGCCAGGAATACCCAAGAACTGATCACTTCCAACCACACGGCCCTGGAAGTGGTCTGAGCCTGAAACAGTCCCCACCCCACCCCCTTCCCGCCGCACCCTCACCACACATTCAGCCAGAGCATCTGGCTGAAATGAGACACACGGAATGATAAACGTGGGCCACCATGAGCCGGAAAGTTGTAATGTACGATTCTACAGCAATAACTGCTGAGGGCACATGGTGTCAGGGCAGGCTCTGAGTGGGGCGCTCACTCTCTGGCTAGGGAGCCTTTTTTTTTTTTTCCTGCCATCTCTCGGCTTTGCTGAACTCACCCCACTTGGAAGGTTTCAGGCTGACAGTCTCTTCCTCTGGGAACTCTTTCTTCTGGTGCTGGCACATGCTAAGTTTTGCTGTTCAAAGAGGCCACCATCTTTGCAGTTTCAGACTGTTGGCAAGATGACTACCTTTCAGGCGTGAACTGCAGTCAGTACAGTCCATAGGTCTTAAGCATGGTTTGACCAACTTTGACCAGGAAGCAGTTTTGATAAATGCATATACAGATTACCATTGTTTTGAGCTTCAGTACTTTAAATAATTTGTGTCAGTTGGGAAACTTCCTAAGAGTGGGATGGGAAGGAAATCAGTAACTGTTTGTTTTCTTTCTCCTTTTTCGATCTCTGTAATATTCCAGTGTATGGATATACCATGATTCATTCATCTGTTCTCTTGTTGGGGAACATCTGGGCTGTAAAATGTCTGGGGCTAATTGCTAATCAAGTTGCTATCAGTTTTGTATGGTTAACTTTTCACACACAGATTTTATTTATTTTTGGAAGTTATACCTAGAGAATGGTAGGATTGATAAACACTTACCATTTTAAGGACATTCTAGTTTTGAACCCCCGTGCTATCACTTTATACTCAGGCCTGCAAACTGAGAGAATTCTAGTTGCTGGACTACACACCTTTCTCATTGCCCATCTTTATTTTCCAAACAAAACTGTGTTGTGGTTATTTACTGACTGTGGGCCATCCCTGGCACACATGTGGGGGTCAGAGAATAACTTGTGGGAGTCAGTTCTTGCCTTCCACCATGTGAGTTCCGGGAAGCAAACTCAGAATTCAGGTTGTCAGGTTTGGCTGCAAGCCCCTTTCCCCTCTGAGCCATCTTGCTGGCCCCATTGTCAGTCTTTGGCTTTGGATATCTGAATAGGTGTGCGTAGTCTCTCAGCTGAACACATGTGTAGCATGAATCTTAACTGGTCTTATCAATAAAATCAAACCTGAGGCCAGTTATCGGGGTGAATGCTGGGAGATCAGAGAAGCAAAACAAGCCACAGCTACCTCACCTTACCAGTTCCTCAGCTGATCCTGTTTCCTCAGACTGGATGCCTCTGAGTCCTCATCCCAATGGCTCTCAGCTGAACTGCTGCTCAAAAGCCTGAATGCTTAACAAGCCAAAAGCTTCTAGTTTCTGATCCTCATGCCTTATATATCTTTCTGCTTTCTGCCATCACTCCCTGGGATTAAAGGCTCACTTTCTGGGATTAAAGGCATGTGTCACCATGCCTGGTTGTTTCCAATGTGGCCTTGAACTCACAGAGATCCAGAGGGATTTCTGCCTCTGGAATGCTAGGATTAAAGGCGTGTGCTACCACTGCCTAACCTCTATGTTTAATATTGTGGCTGTTCTGTCTCTGACCCCAGATAAGTTTATTAGAGTGCACAATATTTTGGGGAACATAATACCACCACACACATGGTCATGGGTTTTCATTTTATGGTGCTAGCGATGAACCCAGGGCTTTGCACATGCTTGGCAACTACTATACACCTGAGCCTTATTCCCAGCCATGGCCATGTTCTTATTGATTATCCACACATCTCCTATTGGTATCATTTATAGATCTTCTCTCATGAGCTAATTGTTAATGTCCATCGAGTAATTTGGTCATTTTCTTGAGTTGTTTTCTCTTGTTGAGTTACAGAAGGTCTTCACATGTTCTAGATAGGAGTCATTTGTTGGATGTACATATCATGTAGGTTTTCTCTTAGCTTGTGGCTTACTATATTTATGGATATGTATACATGTATGTGCATATTACATGATTTGAGACAGGGTCACATGTAGCCCAGGATGGTTTCAAACTTGCTAAATAGCTGAGGACCTAGAACTTTTGATCCTCCTGCCGCACTTCCCCAGCTCTGGGATTTCAGACTCTTTTCGAAGTGCTGGGAGTGGAACCCAGGGTCTCCTCTGTGCTAGATAAATGCCAGCTGACCTATATGCTAGCCCCTCTTTCATTTTCTTAATGGTGAACAAAAGATTTTGAATGTTAGGGCCAATCTATCAATTATTTTATCTTATTTTTCTTGGTTCTCGTCATCTAAGAAGTCTTTGCCTAACCTGAGGACAGGCAGATATATCTCTGTATTTTCTTCTAAGGATTCTGTGGCCTATGGCTTTCATGTTTGATGTTCAGTCTGTCCAAAATGAGGTTTTGTGTTCTGTGTATGGTAGGGACAAAGGTCTGATTATCCTTCCAATATCCACAGGTTCTACTATTTGTCAAAACCTCTTCCTGTTCCTCCTTGGACTGCCAGGCACTCCTGTCAGCCATGTTTGTGAACCTACTTCTAGACCCTCCTGTCCCCCGGGATAACACACCATAGTTATTATGACCTCACAGCACATTTTTTTTTTGAGACAGGGTTTTGTGGTGATATATTGTGTACCACAATAAAACTTATCTGGGGATCAGAGGACAGAGCCAGCCACTAGATTAGACACAGAGGCCAGACAGTGGTGGCACACACCTTTAATCCTATCACTGGGAGGCAGAGATCATTCTGGATTTCTGTGAGTTCAAGGCCACACTGGGAACAGAACCAGGCATGGTGACTCACACCTTTAATCTCAGCACTTGAGACCTCATGCCTTTGCTTGGGAAGCACACATGCCTTTAATCCTAGGAAGTAAGATGGCAGGGCAGAGAAAGGTATACAAGGCATGAGGAAACAGGAACTCACTCTCTTGAGGCTGAGGGTTTCATAGAGGTAAGAACTTGTGGCTGGCTGTTCTGTTTCTCTGATCTTTCAGCTTTCACCCCAATGTCTGGCTCCAGATTTTTTATTAATAAGACCTTTTAAGATTCAAGTTACAGGGTTTCTCTGTGTAACAGCCCTGGCTGTCCTGGAACTCACTTTGTAGACCAGGCTGGACTCGAACTCACAAAGATCTGCCTGTCTCTGCCTCCCAAGTGCTGAGATTAAAGGCTTGTGCCACCATTGCCCAGTACGCACAGCACAGTTTAACATCAGAAAAAGCAACTGTTCCAATCATGTTCTATTAAATGTTACTTTTGCAGTCTGCGTTACTTGCATTTTCAAAGACATTTTGAGATCAGCTGACTTCTATCCTGGAAAAAGAGATGACTAGGATTTTTGATTAGAGTAAATCTATAGACCAACTTGAAGGGATGTGAGCCCAGAATAACACCATGTGCTCCAATCCAGACCCTGTGATATGGCTGTACTCTGATTTAATTCTCTAATTTTGGTCATGAATTTTTTTTCATCTTTTCAATGAAAGATATTGACATGTACTTAAAATTGTGCCCCCTACCTCAGACACTGTGTGGTTTGGGATGCTGTCTTAAGTGGTAATCTTCGTTAGAGTTCCAGTGGTTCACACACAGGAAACAGAATTTTCTACACTGACTATGTAGTTCACCGTCTAGTCAAACACAGGTTTTGGTAGATCCTTTACAGTGGTTCTCAAGCTGTGGGTCACCACCCACTTAGGGGTTCAACGACCCTTTCACAAGGGTCACCTAAGACCATCAGAGCACAGATGTTCACATTACAATTCATAGCAGTAGCAAAATTACAGTTATGAAGTAACAACACAAATAATTTTATGGTTGGGGGTCACCACAACATGAGGAACTATATTAGAGGATAACAACGTTAGGAAGGTTGAGAACCACTGTTCTAGAATTTTATGGACATATAATTACTTTCATTAGCATGTCAGTCTTACTTCTTTCTCAGTTGTTACATGTTTATTTTATTCTCCCCCACTCCTGTGGTGTGTGTGTGTGTGTGTGTGTGTGTGTGTGTGTGTGTGTGTGTGTACATACTCATGCATGCTCCCATGCAAAGGCTACCAGAGAAGGGTGCCAGCTGTCCCACCCTATCACTTTCCATATTTCCTTGAGACAGAGTCTCTTGTTGAACCTAAAACTAGGCTGGGGGCCAGCAAGCCCCAGCTGCCCAGCTTTTGACTTACGTGCTGAGGACTTGAACTCAGGTCCTGGTGCACAGCCAGTGCTCTCCCCCTGGACCATCTTCCTAGCCCCTCCTGTCTTCCTGCACTGGTCAGGAGCTCTGGGTGATAACACAAGCAGACTTGCCTGCAGCATCACAAAAAGAGTGCACGATGTTTCAGCAGATATGCCACAGCCAGTGAGTTCTCACACACTGACAAACTGAGAAAATGTCTTTCTACTCTCTCTCTCTCTTCCTTTTTTTTTTTTTTTTTAAATCATGAATTAGTACTTTTCTACAAACGCCTTTCTCTATCTGGCTTAATAACCATGTCATATTTTCCTTTGGTCTATCAATATGGTAAATTTTACTAAAATATTTTCATTAAGTATTAAGTACACTTTGCATGTCTGAAACAAATTCCATGAAGTCATGATGGACTGTCTTTTGTTTTTAATTTTTATTTATGTGTTATTTTAAAACAGGCTGTCATATAGGCCAGGTTGACCTCAAACTCACTCTATAGCTTAGGCTAGCCTTGAACTTACTATGTATCCAAGGCTGGCCTTGAATGCCTGATCTTTCTGCTGCCATCTCCCAAGTGCAGAAATTACAGGTCTGTAGCAGTGTGTCTGGCCATGCAGCTCCATCAATCCCTGTTCGGCTGTGATGTGGCATGCATTTTCCTGCCTTCTGATGACAATGATGTGAAGAGGCTAGACGTGGGTTCTGTTAGCTTACTTCCGTTTCTCTCGTATGATCAAGAGTGTAGTAACAGCTGCAATTAGCAGAATAAACCATTTCTGGTCAGAATGTGTGAGAAGTGCTGTCTAAGCAGCCAGGCACGAGCACACTGGAGTGTGAGTTTATTAACCATGGAAGAAGGAGACAACACTAACGCTTCCTGTGGAGTTCAGAGTCAGGGGCAGAGGCCAGTTCTGCTGTGTCATAAACTGCAAACCAGGAGGCCTTGCACAGTTGGACTTGGGGAGTTCTTACTATGATCTACCCTGTGGCCCTTTTGATATTTCTTTAGTCCTCTGGAGCCAGAGAAAGTTCAGGGTTTTAATATTATTTTCATTACTAATGTTCAATACCCTCCCTTCCCAAAGTGGAAAAAATGCTTCTGATCCTGTGCCTCATTTCACATTATCCTGGGTATCCAAAGACTCTAGATATTTACATACCATGGGCATCAATGGTCCCCAGGCATCCATAGACCATGGGCATCCAAACACCACAGACATCAATGGTCCACAGGTATCCATAGACCATGGGCAGCCACAGGCAACAGATATTCATGTACCACAGACATCTACAGGCCACAGACATCCATAGACCACACATCCACAGACCATAGACATCAATAGATCATGAGAATTTATAGACCACAGACATCCACAGACCATGTGCATGCATAGGCCACAGACATCTATGGACATCCACAGGTCACAGACATTCATGGATCATGAGCATTCACAGACCTGTAAACATCCCTTTGCAACCCACAGACATTCATGGATCATGAGCATTCACAGACCTGTAAACATCCCTTTGCAACCGAGGCTGTTGCAGGCAGAATGCACAGCAACAAGCTTATGTGATGCACCTGAATGTCTGAGGCCAGGCAAACAGTGAGAGCCTCAACCTAGAAGGATAAAACTGCAAAATGAAAGACATCACGGCATTCCTGTGAGAAGCTACTGCCCCACTTCAGCAATTGTGGAATTGAGTGTACAGATGTTGTTCACTTTTAATTACACTTATTTATTTATTTGTATAGAAAGTGCACATGCATGCTATGGCACAGGTGTGGAGGTCAGAGGACAACTTACAGGAGTCTATTCTCCTTCCACCTTCTGGGCTCTGAGGATTGAACTCAGATCATCAGGCTTGGTGGCAAGCACCCTTAACCACTGAACCATCTTGCCAGCCCTGGAGTTTTATTGAACTGGAAATAATGCCTATATTTAGGTGGTTGTTGTTGGTGCTCTTCTTCTTCTTCTTTTTCTTCTTCTTCTTCTTCTTCTTCTTCTTCTTCTTCTTCTTCTTCTTCTTCTTCTTCTTCTTCTTCTTCTTCCTCCTCCTCCTCCTCCTCCTCCTCCTCCTCCTCCTCTTCCTCCACTTCCTCCTCTTCTCCTCCTCCTCTTCCTCCTCCTCCCCTTCTCACTTTCAAAGAATTCCTGAGTGATGAGGTCTGAGAGATCAAAGTCAACTTTCAACAAAATTCCAGTAGCTAATTTCAAAACCTTTAGAAGATATAGTAATTCTTGCACAATGTCTCTGGTTCTCTAGAATATCCAACATGAGATCCAGGAAGCAGGTCCTGGAAGGTGTCTGGAATGGGTTGGGAGAGTATTTGAAGGTTCAGTGTTTCCTGCTGGCTTGTTTAGGGTGCCCTTCCCTCGGGGACCATCCTGCTGGCTTATTCAGGGTGCCCTTCCCTCAGGGACCATCCTGCTGGCTTGTTCGGGGTGTCCTTCAATAGGGGACCATCCTGCTCGCTCTTTCAGGGTGCCCTTCAATTGCGGACCACCCTGCTGCCTTGTTTGGGGTGCCCTTCCCTCAGGGACCACCCTGCAGCAGTGTCCATTCATGTCTTCCTGCTTTTAATAATCGGGACTTTAATTCTGATTACTGTTTTATTTGATTGTGATTCTTTTTTTTTTTTTTTTTTTTTTTTTTTTTTTTTTTTTTTTTTTTTTTTTGGTTTTTCGAGACAGGGTTTCTCTGTGTAGCTTTGTGCCTCTCCTGGAACTCACTTGGTAGACCAGGCTGGCCTCGAACTCACAGAGATCCGCCTGGCTCTGCCTCCCGAGTGCTGGGATTAAAGGCGTGCGCCATTGATTGTGATTCTTATGTATTCACTTGATTGAGACAGAAGCTTTCTATGTAGCCTATGCTACCCTTGAAATTTCAGCAACCCTCTTGCTCTGCCTCTCTGTGCGCTTGCCACACTGAGCCACGAATTGCTATTTTAGAAGGAAAACATTGTAATTTTCCAAAGGGAAGATACTCTTTCCATGTCCCTGGTGCTTTCAGATTGCTAGAGAAGTGACGCAGAGCTGGGGTTGGTGTCCCCGGGACACCGGATGAGAACAGAGAAGCACCTGTCAGGAAGTAGGGAGGGCTGCTGGGAACTTGGCAACTCAGGACAAAAAAAGCCACTCCAAGGTGAAAGGTGGCCAGGTCCTGGCTAGCTTGTGTGTTTATCCTTTATAAACAGAGCCTAAGCGTCTCTGAAGTCAAACTGTCAAAGCAGTCCTACACCCTAGTTGATCACAACACTCCTACCAAGGGGCACATGTCACCATGCAACAGTCATCAGGGAAACTGCCAGGGGACAGGATCAAAACTGAAAGGGATGAGGGAAGATATGGCTCAGTGGTTGAGAGCACTGGCTACTCTTCTGAAGTCCGCGGTTTAGTTCCAAGCACCCATATGGCAGTTTACAACCATCTGCAACTCCAGTTCCTAAGGATCCAATACCCTCTTCTGGCCTCCACAGGAACCAAGCATGGTCACGGTGTACAGACATACATGCAGGCAAAACATTCATACCCATAAAATAAAAATAAATAAGCTTAAAAAAAACCTGAATGGAAAAGTCCTAGAGAACCCTTAAGCTGGAGAGGGACAGATCTGCTTAAGGCCTCGAGCTAAGGGGAATTTTACCAAAATATGGACTTCTGGGCCAGTGGCCTTAGGAACCAGTGCTAATCTTGAGAGGCACAGGGTTGGTTGAGGGTGCTCATCTCAGGCCTGTTTTCAAATGGTTCAGTGAACTTAGTCCCTGGCAATAATAATGCTAAGAAGGCTATTCTCTCCTTCCACCCTGTGGGCCTGTGGGGTGGGGGTGGGGCACAGTTTGCTGTGGGGCTTGTCCTGGGTACGGTAGGGTGTTTAGCAGAGTTCCTACTCACTGAATGCCCATAGCTCCTTTGCTACAATGTTTCACCTCTCAGTATGGCAACCCAAACTAGATCCAGGCATCAGGAAATGTCCCAGGGAGCAGATAGGAGGCAGATGCTGCCTTCACAGCAAAGCATTGGCGACATGAGCTCAATTCTAGTCACTGAGGCAAGTCTACCTGACAAAACATAGAAATGAGGAAGAAAGATTCGTTTTAGTGCACTGTTTCAGAAAATTCAGTCCATCATGTTGGGGCAATAACCTTCTCTGCTGTGGGAATATGTAGCAGAGACTGTTCACATCACAGAAGACCAGGGGGCAGAGAGGAGAGGCAGGAGGCAGGCTGTAACCTCCAAAGATCCACTGCTACCCTTAGCAGGCCATTTCATTCAGCTATGTTCCATTCCCTGAAGGCTCTCCGGCCTTCCAAAATAGTGCCGCCCACTGGAGAAACAAGGCTCCACACATGAGCCTATGGGGCAATATCTCAGATTCAGATCTTGACCTTGATCTAAACATTCAAGACAATCTACAATGGTGGCAGCAGCAGCAGCAGTGGGACAAACAGTAAGAAGCCAGGCTTGGGGCCAGGTACTCACCACACCCTAGTTTAGGCCTCTTGGTAATATTATTAAACATTATTGTTTCATAAGATTTCAGGAGGACTCAGAGAATACATTTGCCTTACTCAGCATTCTGGCTAATCAGTGCCTATAGCCAACTCTACCTGGAGTCACAGATCATAGCAAAACTTTGCCCTTGACTGGAGCTGCCATCTAACCGTAGGTGTATGGGATTACAGATGTGTGCGACCACATCTGGCTTTATGTGGGTTCTGGGTACTCACACTCATGCAGCAGGCATTTTACCCACTGAGCTGTCTTTACAAAATATAAGTTTTTTAATTAGTACATTTGTGTGTGAGTGTGTGTGTGTGTGTGTGTGTGTGTGTGTGTGTGTACCACAGGGTTCCTGTAGCGGCCAGAGAACAATTCTTTGTTATAGTGTCTATTGGTAATCACGTGTTGAAAATGGAATTGATGAGGGAAATAAGTAATTAAATGAACACAAAGTCCTCTGGAGGTTGTAATGCCTACGCAGACTGTAACCGTGAGACATGACACATTGGCAGCCGTGGAAGGATACAAGTTCTGGCGGAGTGCTGGGGAGATAGTTCAGTGGGTCACATGTCCTTCATACAAGCATAAGGACCTGACTCCACACCCTAGCACTCATGGAAAGAGCTGGGCATGATGGTATGAGCCGGTAATCCCAGCACTGGGGAGGTGCAAATGGGGGGTCCTCGGGGCTTGGTGCCAGACATCCTAGCTGAATCAGTGAGTCCCAGGTTCAGTGAGAGAATTTGTCTCAAAAAAATAAGGGGGAGAGCTATTGCTAGCCTCCACTCACACACGTGTACATGCAACACACACAGACACACAGACACACAGACACACAGACAGACAGACACACACACACACAACACACCAAATATTCTCAAAGATAAATGCAGAGATACAGACTGTGCTTTCAGCTCTGTCATGTCCCAAGAAAAAGAAGAAACTTCTAGAGTCATGTGGCCATTGTGGTTTCGGTTCTCGACTTTTACAGAACAAAATGGCGGCTCCATTTGGTCCATGAAAACGTTGTAATGTGTTTTTAATTGAGTGAGTTTGCTGAAGGAGATGGAAACAAAGAGCTGCCTGCCACCGTTAAGTGCCTCAAAATGGGTCTCAAAATCAATTAAAACTAAAACTAATTAGCAGAGGAATTAATTGAAAAGGAGATTTTTTTTAAAAAAAAAGAAAAATTCCATTTGTTTCCAAACTATGTTAGAACAAGATTCAGTGTGTGGTTCTAACCATTCAATGAAAACGGAACACATTTCTCAAAAGTGTGGCTGTCAAGTCCTAAATGATGGTCCATGTGAAGGGCAGCTCATTAACCAGCTTAAGGTTTTAAAAAGCATCACACAGAGAAACATCTGATTAGCCCTGAGGGACAGAAGCCTGGGGTCATCTTGGAAAACAGTGCAGAGAGCCAACACCAGTGTCTTCGCCAGGCAACCTTCCTACGGTAGCTTGTAGCCAAGGGAGAATTCTTATTTGCTCTTATAATCCATTTCAACCAACTACCATCTTCATGTATTTATGCCAATTTCCATAAATTGCCCCCAAATGGCTGAAGAACGTATGAAGTAGACTGAATCTTTTTTCCTAACCTCTCCTGGCTCCCATGTTCTGAGAGCTTGACATCCAAAGATGGCACTGGGTGGGAGGTAGACTGTGCCAGCTGCATCCTCCTGGAAAGGCCACCTGGGAAAGACAGCCCTCTGCACCTCCCCTCTGTGGCCTGGGGTATCCTGACCCACTCCTCTCCTTGTTCCCAGGGAATCTGTTCCCTTTCAGTTTGCTTTGTCCTCATACCTTCATTGTGTGTGTGTGTGTGTGTGTGTGTGTGTGTGTGTGTGTGTGTGTGTGTGTGTTCGTGTGCATGGGTTTGTATGTGTGTGCAGGTGCACAAGCACATGTGTGCATGCTCATGGAGACAAGAGGACAACCTCAAGCATCATTCCAATGGAGCTGTCCACCCAGTTTTTCATACTTGGTCTCTCATTGGGACCTGGAGCTCACTGATTAACCTAGGCTGGCTGGCCAGTGAGCCCCAGGGATTCCTGCTTCTGCTCCCCTGGTACTGGGATTACAAATGCATGCCAACATACTTGGCTTTTCACGTGGGTACTGGGGATTGAACCAGAGTCCTCATGCTTGCGTGGCAAGCACTTTACTGACTTATCCATCTCCCTATCTCGTCTCACCTCTTTTGTTGCTGCTGATATAAGTGGTTTGGGGGGCCCTTTCTCCATACCAAGCATTAGGCTAAGGTCATTGTATGAATCAGGTTTTCACTCACCTAGTAAGGGTCTATTTTTGTGCAGGGTATTGCAGGCTTGTGGATCTGCCAGTGAAAAGAACAGAATAAAAACATCTGCATCCTCCTGGTACTCCATGCTTAGAAGGAAACAATGGCAGATGTAAGAAGTGAGCCCACTATGGGGATGGCAGGAAGTGGTGGATGTTAAGGACTGCAAGGCAGGGCTGGGCATAGGAACGCCAGCTGGGGAAGTGGCTTGGTTCAACTTCACGTGATCATCTGGGTGCAGGGGAAGCTACTGGAGAAGGGACATTAAGCAAAGAGCTGCCTTCAGCTGAGGGGTCAACTATGTAGATGCTTGAGGGATGAGGTATTTGAGAAGGAGCCACCCATGTCAAGGTCCAGACAGGGGCATCCCTGTATGTTTTCAGAGCAGCAGAGAGGTGTGAGCATCTGTGAAGGAAAAGGGAAGAAGTGGAGACATGGAGGCAGAAAGGCCATTTGGTTTCAGGTGGTCATGAAGGCAGGAAGGCCCTCTGGCCATAGGAGTACATGGTCACAAGAGTACGTAGGAACTCTGCGTTGAGAGCCACTGTGGTGCTCAGAACAATGGACAGCATGACATCATTTAAGATGCAAGAGGGCCACTCTGCCTGTGCTCTAACAGGGTTACATACAGGTAGAGGTCATGTCTGATGATCCAAACACCCACCATGAGATGCCCACCATTAGTCTCATCTTTACAGATGGGTGCATGAAGGTCTGTCTTTAAGAAGAGATCATGGCTTTCATTCAGCCACAAAATTAGGATTTGATGGTTTTCCTGCCGTGTGTGTCTGTGTGTGCGTGTGTGTGTGTACAGGTACATCTATATGTGTAAGTGTACGTGCATGGGTGTGCATGGGTGTGCATGTGCACATAGAGACTAGAGGTCAATGTTAAGCATCATTTCTCAGGCACTGTTCACCCTGTATTTGAGAGACAGTCTCTCTCTGGGACCTGGGGCTCACAGATTAGAGCATGCTGTCAGGTGACAGCCTGCCTCCACCTTTCCAGGGCTGAAGTTATGGGCACATGTCTTGGCACATGGCCGTTTATATGGTTTCTGGAATGGAACTCCAGTCCTCATTTGTGGGTGCAAGCATTTACCTGCTGAGGCTCTCCCAGCTTCTCCCAGCCTTTCTCATCTCGAGACATTTCACTTTTATTTTGAATGAGGGAAAGGGGTAAAAGCTGTCAAGAGCTCAAAGGAAAACCAGAAACATCCCCTTTTACAGATGAGCAATGTCAGAACAGACCACAAAACTGGTTTCTCCCACCATGACTCAGGGAGTCCCATGAGCCTCTGCAGGATGCAGCGAAACCTTCATGTCTAGAGGGAAGAAGCAGGGTGCCTTGTGCTCTGTCACCCACAACTTACATAAAACCAGATCAGACCACCCACAGCAGTGTCTTTGCAGAAAGGCAGACTTGGCACTGAGATACACACATTTTTCTTTATAGGAGATAAAGGCTCTGAGGCCCAGAAAGGCTTGGAAGAATGGTCTGAGGTCACTTCATGTCTGTAAATATCAGGGCCTGAACCCGGATCATCTGACTCCCAAGTTGGTACCCTCAGCCTCTCACCTCCACCAACCGACAGCCCTGACTTAGGAGAAGTGGAAACTTACCATTTTCCATGATCTGGAGATTAACCAAACTTGGTTATGTAATCTTCTGGAAAGAATTATAAAGCTCTGTATCTTAGCTCACACATATTCCCTGAATATCTGCTAGATACAAAGCTTGGCTAGAGGGCACAAGGGGCCCAACAGTAAATGAGAGATAACTTCCAGTGAGCCCACAACTTGATGCCCAAAGCACGTGTCTAGCGGAAGGCAAAATTCCCCAGTCAACCACAGCAAAGTAATCCTGTAGGAAGGAAGGATAGCTGTGCAAGCTGGCAGCGTGAGCAGGGTCAGTGTCTCAGGAATGCTCCCATTTCATACCAGGTGGAGCTTTGCTAATTATGACAAGAAGTTAAGAATCAGAGGGAAACTCACAAGAGAGGGTCAAAATCATATTTCCTGACAAAAGGTGTGTTTTTCTTATGTTGATTTATTTTATGAGTAGACTTGACTGGACCATGGCATGCCCAGCTATTTTGGTCCAACATCATTTCATGGGTTTCTATGAGGCTTAGGTTAGTCAATTTCTCCTTGATGTGATACATAGTTGAGAGAAACTTCTTAAGGATTGTGCTGGTTTGAATGAAAAAAAAATGTCCCCCATGGGCATGGGTATTTGCACACTTGGTTCCTAGTTGGTGGCACTGTTTAGGGAGATTCAGGAGGTGTGACCTTGCTGGAGGAAGTATGTCACTGGGGGCAGGGTTTGAAATATTATAGCCTTGCCCTGCCTCCAGTCCACTCTCTCAAAGAAGAGAAACACACACAAGGATGAATGATTATTTTTGCCGTTGTGATGGGGGATGGCGCGACAGAACAGAACTACTTGGGGTATCAGGGTTAAAGTAAATGTTAGGGTTTAAACGGTGAGTTTTGGATATTCTCACTGGGATCTGGGGCTCACAATTAGATCAGGCTGGCTGGCTCATGGGCCCCCCCAGATACCCTGTCTCCACTCCCCTCTTGCTGGAGTTAGAGGCACACACCATCATTTTGTGTGGGTGCTGGGGATTGAACTCAGGTATTCACACTTGTGTGGCAAGCACTTGTTACTATTTTTCCAGCAAAATAATAGGGCTCACAGTGACCAGGGATACTGTAAGTGGAAGGACAGGACTCTGGGGAAAATAACCAAGCTAGTCTGAACAGGCTCTCACCAGCTCCTAAAGAGCCCCACTCCACTCCAGGAGCATGAGAAAGGCACTGTGGCTCTTTCCATCAATCAACATCTCAACTTTAGAGGTAATCACTCATTCATGCATAGCTCTTCATCCACTACATTTAATTGTAGCAAACTGAAATTATGAGAAAGGGTGCCTTTGGTTGTAGTTCCATTTCTATTTCGATAATAAAATACCTTGACAAAAGGTTGCTTTGGAAAGAAAGGGCTTCCTTGGCTTATAATTATAGATTACAGTCCATCATTTTGGGGAAGTCAAGGCAGGAGTCAATCAGCTAGTCACATCACATCCACAGTCAAGAGCAAAGAGAATAAATGAGTTCTTGTTCTCACCTAGCTTTCTCCTCTCTTAGACTACGCAGGGCCCCAGCCTAGGGAATGGTGCTGCCCACTGTGGGCTGGGTCTTCTTCCATCAATCAGCAATCAAGATAACCCCTCACAGACATGTTCACAATGCTCACAACCAGTCTAGATAATTCCTCCTTGAGACTGTTTTCCCAGATGGTTCTATATTGTGTCAAGGTAACCCTCACAGTTTCTTAAAAAATCTCCACTATTCCAGGAAAGGGACCACCTTGGGTCATGCTGGGGATGGACCAAGGGGAGAGAACTGATGGACCAAGATTTATAATCTTAAACACCAGAGGGAGGAGGGCTGTGGGGTTTGACTAGGTCTTCACTAATCCTCAGAGTTGTTTTCTTACCTGGTAAAATCAGACTTCAGTTGTTTACTCTACTGTGCCCTCCTGTGAGCTCTTCTCTCTCCAGAGCATAGGAGCCAAGATTGCTGTTGGGATCCAGGGAAATTTGAGAAGAGGCATCTTCCCATAGTGATAGCATGGTGGCCAGGAAGCAGACAAATACAGAAAGGATTGAGGCAAGATGTAGCCTCAAAGACACATTTGGAGTCATCAACTTCTTGTAGGCAGGTCTTGCTTCTTGAAGTTTGTGATCCCCCCAAAATAGCGCCATCATCTGGAATCTTGGCACTGACACATAAGCCATTTGGGACAAATCATATTCAAGCAAGAGTATTTGGGGATGAAATTAACATTCTGAGTCTTATATTGAATGAAGCATCTTGTCTTATGTCATGTAGGATGGGTGGGGGCCTCATCCTACCTGGAAAAGGCCAGCCTAGGACAAAAGAGAACTCTTCCTGCCTGACAGCCTTTAAGTAGGGACAGCTATTTTATTTTCTCTTTGGAATTAAATTGAAACATGGTTATATGGCTGGCAACTTGAAATCTTGATGCTTATTGGCCTATATAATTACATGAGCTGTGTGTGTGTGTGTGTGCGTGTGCGTGTGTGTGTGTGTGTGTGTGTGTGTGTGTGTGTGTGTTCTCCTGTCTTCACCTGCACAGTGTATTAATCCCACTGGTCAAGAATAAGATCACCACCATAGTTTTAAGCCAACTTTGAAGTGAGCTTTAGTTAAATACTGACCAGGTAGATGGGCTCTAGCCACATCCATCTCAGGTTTGCAGAAAATGGCCACAAGTCATACCTTGTAGAGGCTTAAAAAGGCAACACCACAAGGCCACCATATTTCCCACCAGGTCTAATCAGGGGCAAATATATATCCTGACATATTTCCTGTATACACTACCCCCACCCCCGCCTACATCCAATCAAGGGCAAGTGTAGATACTTACTGCCCACATGTGATTAAGCACATCCAGAGAAGCTGAGTCAAACAAACATAGGAGAAACAGGAAATTATTCTTAACTGCAAACAGAACACTTAGCCGCAAGGCGGATTTTTCCTCTTTTGGTCTCACAAGTGCTGGGGTTATAGGCATGTACGCAGGCATACCCGGCTTTTTATGGGTGCCTGGCTTCAAACACAGGTGCTTATGCTTGCGTAGCAAGTGCTCTTGCCCACTGAGCCGTCTCCCTAGCCCTGAGCCAACTCACTGTAGTAGTGAATCTCTTTTCATCCATACATTCAAGGATCTCTGATAAGTAACTTAGAATTCTTTGAATAAATACCCAGGAAGGGTATAGCTGGGTCATATGGTAGATCTCTCTCTCTCTCTCTCTCTCTCTCTCTCTCTCTCTCTCTCTCTCAGCCTCCATACTGACACCCCCACCAACACACCAGCAGTGCAGAATGTTTCCTCGTTTCCCCACATGGGCCAGTAAGTACCCAGCATTGTTGCTTTCATAATGGCTGGCATTCTGAATGGAGTACGACAGCATCTCAATGCAGTTTTGATTTGCATTTCTCTGATGTCTGGGGGCGTTGGACATTTTTTTTTGGTGTCTTTTGGCCATTTGTAATTCATCTTTTGGGCACTGCCTCCTTTTTATTTCCAGGGACCCTGTCCTAGAAGCTGCCCAACTGGTTTTCTTTCTTCTGAACTAGAGAGGTCCATGTCTGTCCTCAGATAAGCTCCATACTGCCCTAGGAACTTGAATATTTTCCCTTCTACAAGCAAAGAAGAGGAGGAAATGGGCTCTGGGCACACAGTCAAGAGTGACAGCCATAAACTGTGATTAGCATAAACTTCTCAGCTGGAAGGGCAAAACAGCAATACATGAGAAGAATTTTAGGGATTCCACAGGCTGTTTCCTTGTAGCTAGACTCAACTTCAAATCTTGACAATGTTTAATACATTGCATGGTTTCGTATATAAAATACCCAGGGTGGAGGGTGGATGGTTCAGTGGGTATCAGGGTTTCCTGTGAAAGCTAAAGGACCTGAGTTCAAACCCCTAGCACCCACATACAAAAGCTGGGGATGGCTGCGTGAGCATGTATGTAATTCCCAACATTGGAGGACAGAGACAGGCAGATCCCTGGAGCTTGCTGGCCAGCCAGCCTAGCTGAAATGCAAGCTTCAGGTTAGGTGAGAAACTCTGTGTTTAAAAATGTGGTCAAGAACAATAAAGGAAGACACTTGACATCCTCCTCTGACCTCCACATGGTTGTCCAAGGGCACTTGCCCACATCCACTTTCTCCTGTGTACACACATGTGTGCGTCCACATCCTGTGGGCTCTACCATCTGACTCACTGGCCATTTCTCCCTCTATGTGGCTACTGCTCCAATGAGAGATGTGCTGACATCCTTCGCCTGGTTTCTGTAGCGACCTCCAACAATGTCTGTCTCCACCCTTGTCAACTTTGTCCTCAGCTGTTTCTGCTGAACCCTGACTCTCCTAGTGACAGTGGGCCAGACTTAAGGACTCGCTCAAAACACAAGAGTCGACAGTCTTCTTGTCTGTCTCTCCCTCTTGCTGGATCTGTCTATCTCTCTGTATTTCCCTCTCCCTTACTCTGTCTCTCTCACTCCAGCTGTCTGTCTTCACCTCTTTTCTCTTTCTCCCTTTCCTTTTCCCTCTCTCCCTCTCTGTCTCATCATTCACTTTGGAAGAAGCCAGATACCCAGCCATGAGGAAACCATCGGAGAATCCGCAGGGCTGGAAGCTGAAACCTGGCCACAGCTGTGAGACTGAACTTGGCGTAGCTCTGGTGGTGCAGCTCTGCCTTCCACTTCCTGCTGCCTGGCCCATCCTTCCTATGCCTCTGATCCATCACAGCTTCTGACTCCACAGAAGTGAAAACCAAAGGTCTGCGATGGCTCACAGTGCTCCATATGACCCTCTCTGGCTGCCCCTCTGTCTCAGTCTCACCTTGAACTACCTGCGCTCTCTCAGTACGTGCCTAGTGGCTGCCACATCATACCACCAGACCCGTGGCTTTCCATCTCAGAAAGGACTCTTCCTCAGACACACACATACACCTGCCTTCTCTACAGGTGTTCAGGTTTCTGCTTGAAACACTTTCTTACTGGCTAGTTTTATGTCAACTTGACCCAAGATAGAGTCGTCTGAAAGGTGGGAGCTTCACTTGAGAAAATGCCTCCATAAGATCCAGCCATAAGGCATTTTCTTAATTAGTGATTGATGGGGAAGGGCCATGTCCATTATGGGTGGTAACATCCCTGGGCTGGTGGTCCAGGGTTCTATAAGTAGGCTGAGCTAGCCATGGGGAGCAAGTCAGTAAGCAGCACCCCTCCATGGCCTCTGCATCAGCTCCTGCCTTCAGGTTCCTGTTCTGTTTGAGTTCCCATCCTGGCTTTCCTCAATGATGGACAGTGCCGTGGAAGTGTAAGCTGAATAAACAATTTCCTTCTCCAAGTTGCTTTGGTCATGGTATTTCGTCATAGCAATAGTAACCCTGACTAAGACACATGTCCACATATCATAGCCTCACCCACCATATTGCTCTCACCAGCCTGGCCACATCCTGTTCCACTTTCTTTTTTTCTAGGCCATCCGTCCCCTCATCAAAGGACCCCACATTTTACTTGGTATTATTGATGTTGCTTTTCATCTCTTTCCACATGAGATGACAACTCTACGTGTCTCTGGCCCTGAGGACATTCAGAGGGGTGGGATGTGGGAAGGAAGACAGCAACCCTGATGATTCTGCTTCAGGTGAGCTGACTCCTGTGCTTGTGTCATAGACTATAACAGAAATGGTGTCTTGTTTTGTTTTTGAGAAGAGGTCTCACTGTCTCACTCAGGCAGTCCTCAAACTCCTAGGTACCGGTAGTCCTCCTGCCTCAGACTCTCAAGTGTCTAGAATATAGGTATTTGACACCATGCTTGGCAACAAAACCATTTAAATGCAGAGAAAGTACAAGTTTTTATATCTACCGAATTAAAATTCAATTAAAATTCAAAGTTTATTGATTTTGTGTGATGGTTGATTTTTCACTGTCAACTTGACACAATCTAGAATCAACTGTAAAGGGTATCTCACTGACAGATTGTCTAGACTGGGTTGGCCTATGGGGGAAGACCTGTCCATTGTAGATGGCACTATTCCCTGGGGTGGTGATGCTGAACTGTAGTAGAGTAGGGAAAGGGAGCTGAACACTGGCATGCAAGTATTAATTCATAGCCCTCTGCTCTTGACTGTAGATGTGATGTTCAAGTTCCTGCTGCCTTGACATCCCCACAATGATGGACAGTGACCTGAAATCCTGAGCCCAATAAAATTTTTTTCCTCAAGCAGCCTTTGTTGGGGTATTTTGCCTCAACAACAGGAAATGGAACTGGGACAGCCTGTCATGTGCTCTCTTCCCTGGGAAGTTCTCTGTCCTTGACTTAAACCTGGGAGCAGATGAGCGGCTTCTATCTACATCTCTTGCCAAATCTGTGTGTTCTGGCTGATCTGTGGCTTCTGTCAGCCAGAAAGTATTTGTTGTTATAGCTTCAAGGGATTGTTTCCTTAAACTGGCAAGTTTCTGCTAAGGTGTTGCATCCACTTTTCCTGCCTGGTCCAAGCAGCCCTCAGCCTGATCAGAGCATCCTCTCACATGGTTGGAACATCCCTCAGCCTGATCTGAGCATCCTTTTCACATGGTCAGAGCAGCCCACCACCTGCTAAGACTTAGGGATCATCATGAAAGAGGGATTAGAAAGATTGTAAGAGCCAGAGGACCAGGATGTCTTCTGTGGGATAATGTCTTCCAGTCATGACAAGGAAATTGTAGCCATGAAATCTCAAAAATATGGTGATCTAAACAAGACCTGCAGAATGATTGTACCTGTTGACATGTGAATGTAGGTGGAGGAAAATCTCATAAGCCTCCATCTCCAGATGGGGAGCTACAGGAATTAATGGCTAATATATAAGAGGGAAAAATAGATTTTCTTCAGGGACAAGCACCCTTACAAGTTATCCAATACCATGTGGTCAACCCTAAATACATACATATAAGAGCAACACTAAATGAACTCAGCAGACTCTATATATATACACACACATCATACATATGTGTGTGTGTGTGTGCATGCGTGTGTGTGTGTGTGTGTGTGTGTGTGTGTGTGTGTGAGAGAGAGAGAGAGAGAGAGAGAGAGAGAGAGAGAGAGAGAGAGAGAGAGAGAGAGATGAAGTTCAGAGGAAAACTTGCAGGAATAAGTTCTCTGTTTCCACCATGTGGTTCCTAGGGAATTCAAGTCTTTAGGCTTACTGATAAGTGCCTTTACTCATGGAGCCACTCAGTCATTGGTCCTGTTTTTTTTTCTAATGTCCCATTCTGTAAGCCTTCTTCTTTCTACTTTTTGAATTTTAATTTATTTTGAGAATTTCATATATGAGTACACCATTTCCACCTCTTCTTCTCTCCCCTAGATCCCTCTCAAATTCATGACCTGTTCTTTAATTATTGTAACACACATACATGCATGTGCATGTGTGCGCACATGCACACACACAAACACACACATAAATGTAATAAAAATTGGAAAATATTTTATGATGTTACCTAATGTAAGCTGAGTGTTAGCACAGAAGACTCAAAAATTTTAGAGGATAGAAAGGGTAGATGGATCAGTGGTTGAAGGTGCTTGTGGCATAAGCTTGACCACGTGAGTTTGATCCCTGGAGCCACATAAAGATGGAAGGAGAGAAATGACTCAAAAGTTGTCCTCTGACCTCTACATGCATACTATGGTATGTGCAACACACACACACACACACACACGCACACATATGCGTACACACACATGCATATACATGCACACACACACTGAAAAAATGAAATTACAATATCTGGAAAACAGATAGAGTGAATGTTAAAATAAACTAACATTAACTTATTATTGAAGTGTCAGAACATAGTCTAGGAATGGAGTTCTGGGAAGAGACTTCTGAGGGCTTGTGAGAACACTCCAAAACAAGAGTCTTGTGACCTCAGTTTCTTCAAAACTGGTATAAGTACACCATGTTCACTCATGACCTGCTCACTAATACCCAGAGTCCCATATGTATAAGTATCCAATGTGAAGGGAAGACTTTTTATTTTTATACCATTTTATTTTATACCATTATTCTTAGAATGTGTTTTCATGCTCCTCCTAGGTATAGTAGATAGGAGTGAGTTTACTTCAGATTACTCATTATTGCTGGCTGTTGTTATTCAATTAAATGTTTAATTTTAAACTATTTGGATTAGGCCTCTTTGGAAAAATTTTTTTTCATGTGCAGCTCATCCTTGTGATTGTATACAGCTTGAAATCATGAGAATTTTACTCATCTGAACTTTCTTAATCCTTAGAGTATAAATTGTCTGAGGCTCTGAATAAAGTGGGCTATTGCATGAGACTTTAGCCTAGCTCATTTATGGGCTCCATTCTCCCAGGTCCCACTACCTCTAAAGTGGTAACATTCAAGAAGTTTGTTTGTTTGTTTGTTTTAAAAAAACTTGAGTATGGCCTAGGTTCCAAGAGTGTGTGTAGTTCACAAAAACACACAACCTCCATGTTCACTCATGACCTGCTCACTAATACCCAGAGTCCCATATGTATAAGTATCCAATGTGAAGGGAAGACTTTTTATTTTTATACCATATTTTTGGTCTTCTGTCATCTGATTGGGGACACACACTATTGTATTCCAGTTGCCTGCAGGGTTCAATATGTTGATATGCAGAACCAGTATGTAGCCTGAAGGAACAGGTCTTCCCACAGAGCCAAGGGGAGCAGCTGGCTCTCCATCACCTAGATTGCTGCACTCTGATGTTCCCACAATGCAATTCTCACAAGGTATCCATGTCTTGATATATTTTGAAAAACATAGAGCTGATACATTTTCCAAATGGCTTCTTCAATGATGTGGGAAATAGGGAGACACATCAAGGATTGCTTTGGGGTGTGTGCCCCCAGCAACAAGAAAGATTTAACTATTGTTCATGAATGTATAGTGCTGGTGGAGGTGGTCATGACTCAGGGAGGGAGATTTGAGAGATAAACCAAGATTGTAGTGTGAACTTGAACTATGAGGTGACAATGAGAACCCAGGGGAGATGTCAGATCAATGGTTTGACCTAATTCTCAGCAGAAGCCTGACTTGAAATGGAATACAATTATTGTTGTACATAAAAGTTATCAATGAAGAGGGGTGTGTGTGTGTGTGTGTGTGTGTGTGTGTGTGTGTGTGTGTGTATGTATGTGTGTATGTGTGTGTGTTCATGTGCCTATGTGCACGTGTATGGGTGTATGGGTTTGGGTGAAAGACAGAGGTTAATGGGTATTGTTGTGGTTTGAAAGAAAATGGCCCTCCAAAGGGAGTGGCACTATTAGGAGTAGCCCTGTTGCCTTGTGGCCTTGTTGGAGGAAGTGTGTCACTGTGGAGGTGGGCTTTGAGGTCACATATATACTTAAGCCACACCCAGTGAGACAGACCACTTCTTGTTGCTTGCAAGATATAGGACTCTCAGCTACTTCTACAGCATCATGTCTGCCTGCAGGCTGCCATGTGCCACCATGATGATAATGAATTGAACCTCTGAACTGTATGCAAGCAAGCCACCCCAATTAGATATTTTTCTTTATAAGAGTTGCTATGGTCATGGTGTCTCTTCATAGCAATAGAAACCCTAACTTGTAGCTGAAGTTTTCCTGTGTCCCACCTGGCCCATGGTCAGGACAAATTTCTCTCACCCACCAGTCCTGCAGCTGCTTAGACCCAAGTAAACACACAGAGGCTCATATTAATTAAAACTGTATGACCTAATGGCTCAGGCTTTTTGCTAGCTAGATCTTACATCTTAAATTAACCCATTTCTATAAATCTATACCTTGCCATGTGGCTCGTGGCTTACCGATATCTTTATATCTTACTTCTCAGGGCGTCTCCTGACTCAGCCTTCCTTTTTCCAACATTCTCCTCTCTCTTTGTCCTGTCTATACTTCCTGACTGGCTACTGGCCAGTCAGCACTTTATTTATTAACCAATCAGAGCAACACATTCACAGCATATAGAGCGATATCCACAGCACTAGCTAAGACAGAAGTTGGTACCAGTGACTGGGATATTGCTGTGAAAGGCCTGATCATGCTTTTGTTTTGAGGAATTTGGACTTTGGGAGTTTGGGTTAGGAAAGCAATGGAATGCTTTAAGTACTACTTAATGGGCTTTCTTAGTAGGAACATGAAACATACTGGTGCTAGGTGTGATTTGAACTGTTAGGGGCCTGGCTCAAGAAATTTCAAAGGAGAAAAACTTTAATATGTTGCCTAGAGATTGTTATTATGATATTTTGGTGAAGAATGTGGCTGCTTTTTGGTCCAAAGAGTCTACCTGAGGCTAAATTGAAGAGATTTAGATGAATTCCATCGGCAGAGGAAATCTCAAAACAACCTAGTATAGACTTTGTCATGTGCTTATTAGTGGTAACCCTAATGAAGATTTAAAATGAAAAGGATCAAGAAAATATAAATTTGAGGAGAAAAGGAATGAAGTTAAGTGCAATGGAGTTAAGTGGAATGAAGTTAACTCCTGTGTTCAAGGAGATAACCAGATTAAAAAATGGAATAAAGGGAATGGTGATCTCAGGGCAAGTTTCCAACTTGTAAAAAGGAATTAAAAGAAAAGCTTAGAGCCAGGTGTGGTGGTGCACACACCTTTAATCCCAGCACTTGTGAGGCAGAGGCAGGCAGATCTCTGAGTTTGAGGCCAGCCTGGTCACAGAACAAGTTTCAGGCAAGGACAGACAAGCTTAGGCAGTGAAGGAAACTATTGAAAACAGAGAGCTGGTGAAAATGTAATTGAATGAGGGGACCATGTTCCAGCCCCAGTAAGCAACAGAATGTGGCAACTTTGGCCATGTGGTCCTGGCTCCAAGGGTAGAAGAAAGGTGTTATGGAACCTTCCTTCCCAACTAAGGAAAGCTGCTGAGGCCATGCATGTATCAGGGGTGTCTCTGAATGGAGGCCGAGAGAGGTCATTGTGTGAAGATGTGAAGTTTAAGCCTGCCTTGCCCTGGAGATCCAAGGATGTTAGAGAGGCCAGAGCCATGGGATACCTGCTGAGAAGAGCTGCTGACACAGAGTGGAACCAGCCCAAGAGAAAGATGTGTGTTGCAGTCAACAAAGCTGAAAGGAGATGAGGATCTAAAGAGCATTTCAATATTAGACTTGGAGATTCAGAATTTGGAGTTTGCCCAGCTCATTTTCAGTCTTGTTTGATACAGTATTTCCTCCCTATGCTCCTTTCCCTACATTTTAGAATGGTAATGTATAGCCTGTGCCATTATATGTTGGAAGTATATGGTCTATCTTTTTTTATTTTGATTTTATAGGGGATTACAGTTAAGAGATTGCACAAATCTCAAAAGAGATTTTGAGCTTTGCATTTTTAAACATTGTTGAGACTATGATAGATGATGGGGACTTTTGAAGTTGGACTGAATGTATTTTTGCATTATGATATGGCTATATGCCTTTGGGGACCAGGGGATGGAATGTAGTGGTTTAAAAGAAAATGGCCAAACCAGGCAGTGGTGGTGCATGCCTTTAATCTCAGCACTTGGGAGGCAGAGCCAGGTGAATCTCTGTGAGTTCAAGGCCAGCCTGGTCTACAGAGCAAGATCCAGGATAGGCACCAAAACAACACAGAGAAACCCTGTCTTGAAAAAACAAACAAACAAACAAACAAAAAACAAAACAGAAAGAAAATGACCCCCAAAAGGAGTGGCACTATTAGGAGGTGTGGCCTTGTTGGAGTATATTTCATCTTGTTGGACAAGTATGTCACTGTGGAGGTGGGCTTTGAGGTTTCATGTATGCTCAAGCCATGCCCAGTGAGACAGACCACTTTCTATTGCCTGCAAGATGTAGGACTCTCAGCTACTTCTTCAGCACCATGTCTGCCTGCACACCACTATATCCCACCATGATGATAATGGATTGAACCTTTGAACTGTAAGCAAGCCACCCATTAAATGTTTTCCTTTATAAGAGTTGCCGTGGTCATGGTGTCTCTTCACACCAATAGAAACCCCAACTGGTTGGGGATTTAGCTCAGTGGTAGAGCACTTGCCTAGCAAGCACAAGGCCCTGGGTTTGGTTCTTGGCTCCAAAATAAAAAAAAAAAAGTATAGAAACCCCAACTAAGACAAGTATCGTCTTCAATCACTCTCCACCTTATCTTTTGAAGCAGGATCTCTCACTGAACCTGGATTCAGGTATTCTGGCTGACCAGGGAATTCTAAGTATCCACCTTTCACCCATGCACCACCATGGCCAGCTCTTATGCAGGTGCTGAAGATCTGAACTCAGATCTTCATGTTTGTGCAGTAGACACTTTACTATGGAGCTGTCTCCTGAGATGAGATGTTTTCGATCATTTTTATAAAGTTAGCATGTGAAGTCATGGGTTCCCTTACTGCATTTTCCCACATTGCTCTTATTCAGCCCCTCTGCCCTCTCCTGCTCCTCTGCTCCCTTGTGCTGATGTTTTCCTGACCTCTACTTTCATGTCACCCATTTATTATTTGCTTCTTCCATTGAGAGCTCTTCTTCCCTTCTCATGGCCCCTTTCTAGTTCTATGGCTTATACAAAGACGGTTTTCAAAGCCAGGAGACAGTTTCATCTACCTACAGAGTAGTCACAGAATGTCCTCTCAACACCTCCTGGACCCCAGCAACAAAAAGCAAGGACAATTTAAAGAAACAATCAAACAGGGTGAAAAAGAGTGGGTGGTGTGGTCAGAGACTTAAGGGAATATATCCCAAGCCACTTGCTGAGTATTTTGTGAATGTTCTAGCAATGGATTGAGTCAGATGTTGCTCAAAGGCTGGGGAAGATGAATGTGGTTTAGGTAACTCCAATGAGTTTCGAAGAACATAGAGCTGGTCAGACTTAGGGATGGATTCTTAAGTGAACTCGGAATTGTAAGGAGCACTCACATTGTGTGCATCTAGCAGCATTTTTAGGTCACATTGAACACAGAATATTTTCAGTATCCACAGGTCTGCTCCAGTGGGGTTTGCCTGGCATCTATGCTCACAGTGATGGTACTTTGTTCTCAATCCCCATGCGAGACATAGGGGGAGGGGAGAGGGATGGAGGGAGAAAAGAAGGGAGAGAAAGAAGGAGAGGGAGAGAAAGAGAAAGAGAGGTGAAATGAGAGGAAGAAGAAGAGGAGAGGGAGGGAGAGACGGAAAGGGAAGGGGGAGAGGGGGAAAAAGGGGAGAGAGGGAGAGGAATGGGAGGAGGTATGCAGAGAAGCAAGACTATACAAGAATATCCCCTCATGTTCTGGTCAAGGTACTAGAATCATAGACTTGGATCAGGGAAAGCCATAAAGTAGAAGAATTTGTCTCTAAGCTATCGTTTTTTTTCTCCATTCAATTATTTTCCTTCTTTCTAGAGAATTCTCTGCATAGACATTACTTGATAACAGCCACCTTTCAATGGCATTTGTAATTTTAGGGTCACCAAAGTAATTATGTGGACTCCTGAGCTACATTCATAACTTTTGATGTGGCCTGATGAAAATTACACATTTTCAATAAAGCTACACAGGAAGCTTCAGTGTCTGGTATCAAGTCACAACAGAATAAATGGATTTGGAGGGCACAAAAGGTCCTTTGAAATGTGGAGCTCTTGAGAGGTCAGGGAATAATAAGCAGGAGATGCTTGAGATTGGTGTTTCCAGTGCTTTCCAACCGAGGAAAAGTTTAGCAGAAACTTGGTAGAATGGCACTTCATACATCCCTGAAGCCTTATGTGATGGTTAGCTTCAACTATCAACTTCATACAACTACAAATCACCTGGGAAGAGAGTCTCAATGAGGGACTGTCTACATTGGGTTGCTCTGTGGGCATATCTGTGAGAAATTGTCTTAAGTTAATTGATGTGGGAAGATCCAGCCCACTCTGGACAGCATCATCCCCTAGGAAGGGGTTCCTAAACTGCATGAGAGTTGGAAAACTGAGCTAAGCACCAGGCCAGTAAGTGAGCATGCATTCTCTGTTCTCTGCTCTTGACTGAGGATGTCAAGTGACTTAGCTGAAGTTCCTGCCTTTACTTCCCCATAGTGATAGCTTGTAACCTGGAATTGTGAGTTGAAATAACCCTTCTTTCTCTTCTAAGTTGATTTTTTGTTGGAGTACCTTATTTGGCAGCAGAAATTAAACTAGAACCTGGTTAAGGTCACATGTACTATTTGGACCAAAGGACGTGCAGGCTGCTATTGCCTACATTTGGCAAGGTATTAAAAGGATAAGAAAATTCATGAAAGAGTTGGGTCATTTTCAAGTAGGAAAAAGATGTGGTGAAGAAGAGGGGGGATGGGAAAAGCCCATTAATTCAAGTAGCTGTCAATTTAGAAGCAACAGCCACCGTGTTTCAGTTTTGAACACCAACAGAATTAATAAAACCTTAGTACAATAAGGAACATTTAAATATTAACCCTGGGCAAAGGTGGGATAAAAGGTACTGTGCCCCCATCATCCCCATTGGTAAAATTGCTTTTAATGGATTAAGGCATCTCAAGGAAAGACCTAGCTAACCAGTGGCCCTCAAATCTTGTCAACTGTAACAAATACCTCAGGGAGAAAATACCAGTGGTGTGTGATTCTCCCCCCACCCTTGAGAGGGTGAGGTATGGTAGATCAAATTCAAAGAATAAAGAGAGGTCATGAGAAAATAGAGGAATTTCAGAAGTAGGAAGGCCTACCTGGGGATGAACAGAGGGTATGGCTACTGGCAGGGGATTGGCAGGCTCAGAATGCCCATAAATTGGGGCAAAGTAAAAGAAATACCACCCCGTACTTTCAGGACTCAGTGAGAATGTGAGTTTCTTGACTCCAGAGGACCTTGGAGTCCCAATTCTGCCTGCATACAGTGTAAGCTGAGAATGATGGTTGAGCCCTCCATATTGTAAGACGATAATGAATTCAAGAGACTAAGGAAAATGAGCAGCTTTTTAACAGGCCCTTCCACAGCAAACGAGGCCAAACTGGTGTTGTGATTTGGAGCAAACAATGACCTTAAAAATCCTCTGATACTGAGAAATCTCTCTGTCCTCTTTTATAGATTAGGTTCCATCTCACCCCCAAACTCCCCGTCTCTCAGCCTAGGTAGGGCACAGTGCCTCATCCAATGGATGATCTGAGGCTTGGGTGGCCCTCCTCTTCTGAGGATCTGGGACTCAGCCACACAGCTGTCCACCTCTAACTCTCAATGTTCTGAGACAAGTAGATGGCAGTGCTCGCTAGGGCAGAGAGGATCCCAGTACCTCCTGCTTGTGTCCAGTGAGCTCCAAGTGGACTTCATACTGAAAATGGGCCATCATAATCTATTTCTTATATCCCACAGAAACAAACTTCTCACTTGAGAGACTGGGAAAAGAAATACATATCGATGGAGACCTCGAGAGAACAAGATGGACAGGGAAGGTCCTCCCAACAGGTAGATTCAGGGTCTTCTCATGAACACTCATGTCTCTAGGGAAGGAAACTCCTGCTTTCCCTGGCCTTATTCTTCCTGGGTGCGGTAGATGTGCGAGCTTGATGCTAAGAGCACCCTCATACCTCTCTGAATTCCTGGGCTTTGAGCTGATGTCCTATTTGAGATGAGAGAAAATTTCTCAAGAGGAGGGGATGGGGAGATGACTCAACTGATGAAGAGCTTACCGTGTAAGCATGGAGACCTGCATTTGATATTCGGTACACACGTTTTAAAAGCTGACCTTCATGATATGTGCTTGTAATCTCAGTACTGGGCATATAGAGACAGCCAGATCCCTGGGGCTCTCTGGGTATCCACTTAGCTCAATCTGTTAGTCCAGGCCGGTGATAGAGTGAGACTCTATATTTTAAAAATGGATGGTGTCTGAGGAATGATACCCAATGTTGTCCATGTATGTGTATTCACACACACACACACACACACACACACACACACACACACACACACACACACACAAGAAAGGAAGGAAGGAAGAAAGGAAGGAAGGAAAGGAGGGAGGGAGAAAGGAAAATGGGCTGGAAGGCTGGAGCAATGGCTCAGTGGTTAAGAGTGCTTGAGCTCCTGAAGAGGATTGGAGTTTGAGTCCCAGCACGTATGTGACCACTCACAATCACTTGTAATAATTCTAGCTCCAGGGGATCCAACACTCTTCTGGCCACAGTAGACACATGCATGTGCACATAGTTCCCTCATCCCCCCCCCCACATAACACATAAATAAAAATAGAATGTTGCAATTAACAAAGAAGGAAGGGAGACAGGAAAGGAGGGGGGAGGGGAGGCTGGGGAAAAGGAGGCTAACATGCGGGAGTCTAAAGGCACCCTAATTCAGGTCTCAAGCACGGGTGAGACTGCCTAAGACACCATCATTTTCTGTGAGCAAATGGAATTGTTTAGAGAACACCACACCCTTGTGACATGTTTGCTTTTTAAAGATTCATTTTTACTTTCTGTATGAGTATTTGTCTGCATGTGTACATGTGTGCCACATGCATAAAGCATCCACAGAGGCCGGAAAAGGGCATCGGATCCCCTGGAACTGGAGTTATGGGCAGTTATGAGCCACCATATGAGTGCTGGAAATAAACTCAGGTCCTCGGGAAGAGCAGTAAAGGGCTCTTAAATGCCAAGTCATTTCCCCAGCACCCCCAGGTTTGGGTTTAAGACCGTATTTTTTCCAACAGCCTCTAGCAAGTGCGCTAGCAATGAGCAGGCAGTCGGTAAATAGAGCTTCAGAAATAACCTAAATTCTCACAACCGCTGTTTCCTATAAGTCTTTAGAACGAACAAAGCAGGAACTGTACCATAAGGAAGGGTTGTCTCTGCATGTGTAAAAAGGAGCACAAGACTGAGGGTCTCCAGGGCGACCTTTGGCCAAGAGCTCCTCTTTGGGATGATTCCTCATCCACCCTCATTTCAGGACTGCAGTGTGTGTGTGTGTGTGTGTGTGTGTGTGTGTGTGTGTGTGTGGTGTGTGTGTGTGTGTATGTGGTGTGTGTGTGTGTGTGTGTGTGTGTGTGTGTGTATGTTTAGGACACATGTTCACTTTGGGTGCCACCTACCTTATATTTATTATTTATTTATTTATTTATTTATTATTTATTTATTTATTTGCAACAGGGTCTCTCATTGGCCTGGAACTCATCCCTCAGGCTAGCCTGGCTGGCTGGTAAGCCCCTGGGATACACGAGTCTTGACCTTCCCAGCACTGGCGTTACATGAACACATCACTATGCCGGCACACAGCCACCTTGCCTGGCCTTTTATATTTAGGTTCTGGGTATCCGAACTCATGTCCTCATGATTGTGAAGTAAGCACTTGGCTGGCTGAGTTCGCTCCCCAGCCCTTGGGTCTGCAACTCCTGTGGGTTGAGTCCTGGCACTAAACATTCATTAACAAGGAAATCTGCTCTTTAATGAGTTGTAATCACTGAATTTGGAGTATATGATTAATCTTAGAAAAGTATAGTCTCGCCACCTGCCATTTGAAATTCCTGGCAAGTTCTGAGTGCAGTGCTCTGGGGATCAATGGTAATCGGAAATGAATGATGTCTTTATGGTACACAATGATCAATTTTCCGACCAAATACATGCAAATAAAGTTGGCTATGCAGCTGGCCAGGGCTGAAACGATGAACAGCAAGTTCTGTGACTGTCCTCCGAGTGCTGAGTAATCAGATCCAGGTTTCAGCTTCCAAATGCTGTAGAGCCCTCTGTAACTAGACACTTTTTGGGTGACCCCTGAAGCAAGGGGTGCTCAAAAAGGAGTAGTGTCCTGTAACTAAAGACTCCTGTTCGAATGACAAGGGGCAGGTAACAAACTCAACAAAGGCAAAAGTCTTCCTCTGGTTATTTATTTATTTACCATCTTTCTTCCTCAATCTTAATATAAAATGTATGTTCTAGGCGGGTTTGAACTTTGAGGTGTGTGTGTGTGTGTGTGTGTGTGTGTGTAGTATGTGAGCACACACATACAGACATAGTACACATGTGTTAACATCTTCAGGTGTGGTGGTATTGTATTCCCCAAAATACTGTGCACTCTAATAAACTTATCTGGGGTCAGAGACAGAATAGCCACAATATTAAACATAGAGGTTAGGCAGTGGTAGCACACGCCTTTAATCCTAGCATTCCAGAGGCAGAAATCCATTTGTTCAAGGATACAGCCAAGCATGGTGACTCACGCCTTTAATCCCAGAAAGCAGAGCCTTTAATCCCAGGGAGTGGTGGTAGAAAGCAGAAAGGTATATAAGGCGTGAGGACCAGAAACTAGAAGCATTTTGGCTGGTTAAGCTTTCAGGCTTCTGGTAGCACAATTCAGCTGAGACCCATTCTGGATGAGGACTCAGAGGCTTCCAGTCTGAGGAAACAAGACCAGCTGAGGAACTGGCAAGGTGAGGTAGCTGTGGCTTGTTCTATCTCTCTGATCTTCCAGTGTTCACCCCAATACCTGGCTCCAGGTTTGATTTAGTTAATGAGAACTTCTAAGATTCCTGTTACATTCAGGCTTGTGGAGCTCAGAGGACAACTTTGCGTTTCATCTCCCACCTTCCATCTTGTTTTAAGACAGGGTCTCTATTATTCACTACTGTCTACACCAGACTGAGTTTCTGGGGATCCTCCTGTCTCTACCTTCCATCTCCCAATAGGAACATACTAAGATTACAGATGATCACACTATTGCATCTGGCTTTTTTAAAAAATGCAACTTGTTATTATTGTGTGTATATGATGTGGAGGTGGGGCACTCATGCCATGGTATGTATGTAGACATCAGAGGACAACTGTGCAGAGTCCGCTCTCTCCTTCTCCCTTTCTGTGGGATCCTTGGCAAGCACTTGACCTACTGAGCTGTCCCCAGCCCTGTGGTGTATGTTTTGCAATAACAAAGGCTCATCATTTCCCCTGATGATGTGCCTGCACCTCCATCAGTAAAGACTTCTTCAAGCCCAAACATTTAAACCAAAGAGCCCCAGTGAGCATCTCAGAAGTTGCAATCCACCATTTGGCACTGCTGGGCAAGGCTACTGTTCACTTATGAAGATACCATGTTAATTTCATAGTGTGTAATTTTGGAAACTAAGTCTCTTCAAACTAGTTCAGTGGTGAAGCCAAAAAGAATTACAGACAGTGCTTCTGCTAATTAAAACACACACATTTTAAATAATAAAGCAGTAAAAAGACTTTGGATGTCTCATTGTTAATTTGAAAGCCTTGGAAACTGAGGTCTCTAGAACAGAGAGAGACTCAATCCAAGTTTAAAGCATTCTGTTTTGATAGAAGCAGGACTTTGTAGTTCAAAGCTTTGTGATTCAAAGCAGGTTGTATTTGAGGCGAATGCAAAGCCTGCTGACTGTTGGTTTTATTATTATTTTTCTCCTAACAAAAAAGTCACCGTATTTAAATGCAAATGACAGAAGTCAGGTGCAGGTGACTGCAGGAAATGTTTAGTCGGGGCTGTTTTTTGTGTTTTAGCACAGCAAGGTTTGGGCGGCTGGCGGTCTCTTTTAGCTTTTGAGATCAGGCAGCAGCTGGAGGAATTGCGGAGCAAGCGGTGGGGGCTGCAGGTGCATCAGGTCCCGGAAACAATTCCCATGACGATTTCTAAACAGTTAGCGATAAGATTAACATCAAGGTTAGGGAAGCGAATAAACCCCCAGTGTTGCCACAGTGGTGATGCTCAGATTTGTGTCCATAAGAACCCCTCGAGAGCCTAAATAAAATAGATAAGGTGAACTGAAGTTCCTGGAGAGAGAGAAAAAAAAGTAAACACTCTACAAGGTTGACTGACTATAGGGAGGGAATGTTCCAGGCTGGGAGCCAAGCAGGGCTATAATTGGTCCCCTAAATAGCCATTTTTTGCCCACCTCTGTGTGTGACCTAAGACCCTTGTGACTATTAGGCAAATCCTTTCGGAATGTATAAACAAGCCCCTGCATTCTATTAACCCAAAGGCTAAGGATGTCATCAGATAGCATCTGAGGCCTATACCAGAGAGTTCTCTGCTTCGCTGCGACCCACCTACTATGAGAAGTTGTTGCAGGTGCATAGATAAAACATTCCCTTCAGAAGAACATCATTAGGAGAGTCACGGATTTGTGACCATAGCCAGCCATGAGGTAGCCTTGGTATTGGAGAGCATTACTGTAAATAATTAAATTATAAACATAAGCCATCAGAAATGACGATTCATGGTATATTGAGATTAAATCCAAGAGACTGTATCTCCTTCACCTGCCTCAGTTTGGAAACTGAAGCTGTGGAGTGTCTGTCTGTGGTAATTGCACCTATTCACCCACTTTCCTAGTTCTACCAAATACTCAGACCCAGTGGGATGAGTGAGGAGGGAAGAATGGGCCTTGAGCCTGAGTGCAATCCCTTCCTTGACATTCGGAAGCCTCCATTTCCACAGCTTTTTAGATCGTAGGGGCAGGAGAGATGCCTCGGCAGTTAAGAGAACACATACTGCTCTTGCAGAGAACCCAACTTCAGTTTCCAGCACCTCTGTCAGGTGCTTCACAACACCTATAACTCCAGAACCAGTGAATCTGTTGCCCTCTTCTGGCCTCCATAGGCACTGCACTCACATATGCATACACACAGACACAGACACAGATACACAGAAACATAGACACACACATACAGTTAAAGAAAGATAAGGTTTTATAAAAGACTGGTCATAAAATATTTTGTACTAGAACCAATAAATAATAAACATTTGAAAATTTAGCATTACTGTTCTTTTATGACTTTAACAACAATAGCAACAATAATAAGTTGCCAAATCTGTATACATGATTATGGTTGCCATACATTATTCATGGATTAAGATTAGGGATAAAATAATCAAATTGGATTCTATTGAAAAATGTGTTCTGTAAAGAACTTCTGTTCACTGTCCTAAGGGGAAAACAGGAAGCTGGTTCTCTTTCCAGCCTTCAAAAACTGGAAAAATGGACATGGTATATAAAACAACAGTTCTGGAATGCTGACAGCAGACAGATTGGCTCTGTGATCCCCCAAGAGAGATAAATGTAGACAGGGAGTGTATGATTGCCCCGACTTTCTGCCCAGAAAGTGAGCTGCAAACTGAAGAGAGGAGATGACTGAAGCAGAGATCCAGAGACTTGTGTGGAGATGAGCATGGAGACCAGACAGTCAGGAGTTGAGTTATAGGGAGGATGCAACCAACTTGCTTTGTTTCTGAGACAGGGTCTCATGTAACCCAGGCTGGCATAGGATTCCCAATGTGACGTCACACTTTTGTTCCTCCTGTGTTGTTTGAATCTTAGAGGTCTTACTAATAGAAAACCCAGAGCCAGATATTGGGGTGAAAGCTGAAAGATCAGAGAAGCAGAGCAAGCCACAGCCAACCTCACCTCACCAACTCCTCAGCCCATCCTGTTTCCATGAATCCTCAGACTGAATAGCCTCTGAGTCCTCACCTGAAAGGTCTCAGCTGAACTGCCTTAGTTCCTGTTTCCTCATTCCTTCTCTGCCCTGCCATCACTTCCTGGGATTAAAGGCGTGTGTGCTTCCCAGTACTGGGATTAAAGGTGTGTGCCACCACTGCCTGCCTCTGTTTCCAGTGTAGCCTTGAACTCACAGAGATCCAGATAGATCTCTGCCTCCCAAGTGATAGGATTAAGTGTGGGTACCACCACTGTCTGTCCTCTATGTCTAATCCAGTGGCTTGCTCTGTCCTCTGAGCCTCAGGCAAGCTTTATCAGAGTACACAATACATCACCACACTCCTGCCTCCATCTCCTAAGTGCTTTGATTATAAGCATGCCCCTGTATGCCTGTTTTACGCAGTGTTAGGGACAGAACCCAGAGCTTTGTGCAAGGAGGCAAGCACTCCACCAAATGAGCCACACCCTGCTTCCTTAGGAGGATGGAGTGTCATAGGAAAATCACCCCACAACTTTGCACTAGGGCTTCCAAGAGTTTGCTGGAAACAAATTTATGTGTGGGATGCAATCCGTGAGACAGACAAGGGCCAATGTGAACAGGGTTCTAAGTGAGACAGGCAAGGGTAAATGCGAGCAGGGTTCCAAGTAAGACAGGCAAGGGCCATCATGAGCAGGGTCTTAAGTGGTTTCCAGTTGCACACAGCTGGGAGATGCTTGATTTAGGGCAGACTGACTGTTGGGGAGTCTATTTTCAATGGGTGTTCTTTTTGGGGAGACATCAAAAGAGACCACACCAGGGTTCTGTAGGAAGAGCATCTCCAGAGTCATTGGAACAAAGCTTAAAATCAAGGTTGAAAGCAAACAACAAGCAAGGAGGCTAACACCTCACTAATCACCCTACGGCCTTTCTCGGCTACAGAGTTCAGCACTCTCCAGAGGAAGATGAGAAAGTCAAAGCTTTTGTGAGCTAGCTAACATGGGTGCTGGGAACTGAACTCTAGTCCTTTGCAAAAGGACATGCATACACACAGAGACACACATACACACATATAGTTTAAAGAATATGAATAAATCTTAAAAAATGGAATCCATATATATAAAGCAACAACTAACTGAATGGAAGAGAGGTCATATAATAGCAAATGGTGGAAAATTCTAGAATTATTCTTTCAATCCTCAATGGATGAAGCAAACAGAAAGTCAATAAATAAAAGGAAAACATGAGTGGCAGGCACTCTTGGCCTGTCTGACCTGAGTGACATGCATAGGTGACACTGACCACAGAGTGCATATCCACCTCAAGCTACAGTGCAATAATCACAGAGGCAATAAGATGTAGGCTCTAAAGCAAGGCTCTTGATAAACAGAAAATGACTTAAAATTATGAAGACTGTTTTTGTTTTTATCAGAAGAGAATTAAATTATAAACTAACATCACAAATGAATTTCTCAGAGAGGCTATAAGCCATAGGGGAGAACCCACTAAAGCCATTTTGCTAAACGAACATAAGCAAATGCCCCTCACAATATTTATCTCTATACACACAGAGGAGGGCAGCTCCAGCACTTCTTTTTGCAGTGGAGGGCAGTTCATATAGAGTCTCATACTGATCAAAGTACAGAGAGCAAATGCTAGCAGAGTGCTCAGCCCTAAATGAGACGTCAGCATCACACATCCTCCGCCCAAGGTTCGGGGAACATCACGGAAGAAGGGGCAGAGAGATTGTAAGAGTCTGAGCAAAGAGAAAGGCACTATGAAAGGTCTCCTGGACGTGACGTGGCTGCTGTACTCATGAACCAGCAGCTGTGGCTGTCTGCGCAGGATCAAGCCAATTATGATCCAACACAGAGGGGAGAGGGGCTCATGAAGTCTTGCCCTCGTTGAGGAGCTACTGGCATCTGGTGGCTGCTAGGGGAGGAACAGTTTTCTTTAGGGGTGAAGTCTCTGGTAGACTGCCCATGTTCTAGTTGCTGGTTATGGTGGCTTGAGAGAAAATGGCTTCCAGAGGCTCATAGGGAGTGGCTTTATTAAAAAAGATTAGGACCTGTGGTCTTGTTGGAGTAGGCATGGTCTAGTTGGAGGAAGTGTGTCACTGAGGGTGGGGCTTTGAGGTTTCAAATGCTCAAGCCAGGCCTAGTGTCTCTCTCTCTGTTCCTGACGCCTGCAGATCTAGATGTAGAAATCTCAGCTACTTCTCCAGCACCATGTCTACCTGTGTGCCACCATCCTTCCCACCATGATGACCATGGACTAAACCTCTGAAACTGTAAGCCAGCCCCAATTAAATGCTTTCCTTTATAAGAGTTGCTGTGGTCAAGGTGTCTCTCCACAGCAACAGAACACTGACAAGACACTGGCCCTACATGTGTGTGCACATGGACCTCACTAATATGTATGTTGTACGAAGTTGGGAGAGGATATTGTGGGGATTCTGTGAGGAATTAGAGGGGAGAATGAGAACAAATAGGATTAAAATACATTGAATACATATATAAAATTCAAGAATAAAAAATTGTTTTTTTAAAAAAATCCCTGATAATTGGTAATTAAACAACTTACTTTTATATAATCCATTGGTCAAAGAACAAATCACAGGGGAAATTAGAAAATATGTTGAACTAAATAAAGATAGAAAACAATAAATAACGCTTTAAATCTTTACCTGCTACACAAAGAAAATAAAGCTGAAAATCAATGATCTGGATGTTCTCTTAGAAACCTAGATAAAGAAAAACAAATTAAACTCCAAATATGTAGAACAAGCACCACAGAGGTGATGGGAGACATCAATGAAAAAGAAAACGAACACATAATACAGAAAAACAATGGAACAAACCATTAAAAAAATTCAACAATTCATAAATGATTGGCTAGATTCATCAAGAAACGTAGAAAGAAGGTAAAAATGATAAGGTAAAAAGGGCTTGACTAGAAAACTCTACAGACATCTCATTAATACTAAGAAAATATTGTCAACTACTTGTCAGCAATAAAATCAACAACTGAATTACGTATCATAGACACAAACAGGCGAAGTGAATACCAGAAATGTAATATGCCGAACTCTTGTTAAATCTGGTGGCACAGGCCAGTAATCTCAATGTTCCAGAGATGGCGTCAGGATCCTGAGTTTGAGACTAAACAATGTGACACTGTCTAAAACAAAACAAATGTTTTCTTTTTCTTTTTCTTTCCCTTCTTCTCCTCTCCTCCTCTTTTCTTTATTTGTTCTCTCTTCATCTCTCTTCACTCACCTAAGCACACATACGACACCCACACCCACAGCGAATGTAGGCCAGACTGGCCTTGACTTTACTGCATAATCAAGGATAAGTTTTAATTTTTGAGCCTCCTGTCTCCTCCTCATGAGTGCTGGAATGGGTGGGTAAGTAATGTATATAGACAGATGTGGGTGGGTGGATGGATAGATAAGTGGATGGATGGATGGATGGATGGATGGGTGGGTAGATGGGTGGGTGCATGGGTATATATGTATAGATAGACATGGGTGGATGGATGGATAGATGGGTGGGTAGATAGATGGGTGGGTAGATGGATGGATCTAAAATGGAATGCTATCCTAAAAAAAGAAACAATAATACAAATGTGTGACTAGTTGCACCATACATGTTAGTTCCTTTGTCCAACTAGCTTCTGATGTTTTAAGCAGGGGTTTATGCTAGGGAACCTCAAGAAAGTGAGTGCCTGGACATTATAACGAAGTTCAAAGCCCTCTGTAGGTACAAAGAGAACGGTCACCTGATTTGTAAGTCAGGTGGGCATCCTCTAGTTGGGACAATAAGGACGAAAAAGAGAATTTTCGATAGCTGGTCTTCAATGGGTATGAAAAACAGAACCCAAGGGGTCAGAAGTAAGAGGAAGGATGTGGAGAGATGCAGAGACAAAAGTGAGTTCAGAGTCTGCAGATCCAGGTTCAAGTACATGATAGGAGGCGAGTTGTTTAATGTCTGGATATGTTTTCTCAATATATCTGTAGCTGTTTCCTTCTTCTTGCAGTAAAGATGGCCTGGGGAATTGCTTTTGAGTGGCTATAATAACTTTTAATGCACAGTCTTTCCTCTGTGGCAGCCCTGCACTGAGCTTTGTGTACAGCAGCGGGCTTTCCTAGGTGAGTGGACAAAACCGTTCTAGAAAAAAGGGCTGTCACTGTCCTGTTTAAGAGATGGAAATCTGAACTGAGAAGTGGGATTTAAATTTAAGTCGGCCTGATGTCCAAGCCCCTCCCCCATACCTCCGCCCCTGTGTGTGTGTGTGTGTGTGTGTGTGTGTGTGTGTGTGTGTGTGTGTGTGTGTACACGTAAGTTCAGATGCCCAGGGAGCCCAGAGGCATTGGTTCCACTGTATCCAGGGTTATAGACAGTTGTGAGCCATGGGATGTGGGTGCTGGGAATAGAACTTGGGTTCTCTGTAAGGTCGGTATTCACTTTTAATGGCTGAGCCCCCATTTCTATTGAAATTCTTAGCTCTTTCTCTCTGTGAAGACATGATGCTTATCCTGGTTTAAGTCCTTTTAGAATTTAGCTCATCAAAGGAGTAACTTCTTGTATTTCACTGTCCTAAAATAGCTAGAAGATACTAAAAGAGTCATTTCCTTTTTGCCTGGGCCAAGGTTTCTTTGTGGGCAAGGTTAGACAGCTTGCTCTGCTTCCATCTGTGGACTCTCAAGCTTTTAAGAGGGCTTCCTGTCTAGATCATCACCACCCATGATGTCATCCCTTTAATCAGGTGTGTTGACAAACTTGAGTAATTCTTCAAAATCTAGTTTAATTTTAACTCACTCCAAAGATACACAAAATCAACCACTTGGGATAGAGAGATAATATGAATGGAATAAATAATAAATAGGACATAAATTTCAAAAGGGCTGAGAATCATATGCCTAGAAAAAATGATGATGGCTTGGTTTCTTCGAGTGGAAAATGAGGCCAATAAAGACAAATTGCAATGGTAATTGCTTAGTTCTAATCAGTGGTAAATTATGGGTAAGCAAATAGCCGGGAAGTGAGTCCCAGCAAAAGGCATTTGTTCTATGATATTATCAAGATACGAAAATGTGGTCTTGGGTAGGACACTTTGACTCCCACAAGCTATTCATTCCACATCTGCACATGTGAATCTCTTTGGTTAGTTATCCTCAGCCCTTGCATCTCTGTCTCTCTGTAGCTGAACCAAGAAGAAATTGCATGCCATAGAGAGTGAGAGCAACACCCTCGGGTGCTTTGTGATGTGAGCCTGGGCTGTTGTTCTTGCTAGACTTGTCTGAAATTTCTCCAAGAGCTCTCACCTTAGAGCCAATCACAATGAAAACCAAGATTCCACGGTGTATTTACCTGTCTGCTCCAGACATCCATGTGCTTACATTGGCTTTCTTTTTGTTAGTGTGTTGTACTTTTGTCTTTTTAGATTCATCTATCCATACATTCATGTACTCATTTATCCATCCATCCTTGCACCCATCTGTCTACCCATCCATTCATACATAGATCAACCCACACGCTTACACACCCATCCCTCTACCCATCTATTCACCTACCCATCCACCCATTTATCCATCTACCACCTACCTTCCCATTCATCCAACCCATCAATCCATTTATCCACCCACCCTATTTATTCATCCATCTACCCACACACTCATTTATCTACCATCCACCCATTTATCCATTCATCTACCCACATATCCATCCACCCATCTGCCTACCCACCCACTCACCAACCCATCCATCAATACATTTATCCATCCACCCACCTACCCTATCTATCCATCTATCTATCTATCCATCCATCTATCCATCCACCTACCCACCATACATATCCATCTACCTACCCTCCCATCTATCCATCCATCCATCCATCTATCCAATATCTATCAATTTATTTTGAGTGCCTTTCACTATACTAAACACCGTAACTACTAGAAGAATAAATTATAAATGGGCTGTATTCTTTATCATCAGCCATATTGCAACTAGAATGCATGATGTTAAACACTGTGGAAGTATAAAGTTGTGTGTATAGTCTTCCTGGGGCTCAATTCTGATGTTCATGATGCCTTCCCCAATGATATTCTATCATTCCAGTACATTCTTTCTACATATTTACAGCCCTGTTCATCTATGGTTTAATGTAAAAAACTGTCTTCAACATGACTATAAGATTGAATTTTTAAAATCTTACTGGAACTTATTATAAGATAAAGCTTTATATACATTATCTTACTTAATGATCCTAACAAGTCTACAAAAGGATTTTTTATGACACCCCTGTGCAGGTAAGGACACTGTGTTGGAGTGGGCAAGTTTATTGTCTCATAGCTAAGACTTGGCCTGTCTGATTGTGAAGCCCTTAATTGCTCTTTTTTTTTTTTTTACATAATTCTTCATTGATTCTTTGGGAATTTCACATCATGTGCCCCAATCCTACTCAACCCCCAGTCCCTCCATATCCTCCCTTCACCCCTGCAGCATCCCCCCAAAATGACCCCCCCAAATGAATTAAAAACAAAACAAAACACACAAAAAACCAACTCTCTCCTCTACCCTTTTATCATCTCTTCATTCATCCCAGTGGCACTGGATGGTGCAGTGTGTCATGAAGTATACCCTTTTGTCCAATCAGCCCCCCACACAAAATGTTCATTGCAATGAGTCATTGGTTCGGTTTAAGTCCTCTGACGCCCATTATCACTGGATCCTCACTGAAACTCCTCTCGAACATCCTGCTGTTGCCCCAGTCATGGAGATCCTGTGGTTATTGTTTCACAGGACCAGTCCCTTCATGCACTCCAGCAGGTCATAGATATGGTGGATGTTAGGGTACGCCAATTGAAGGTCCAGGATGTGGGTCTGGTTCATAGCTGAGCTGGTCAGTCCAGGCCACTAGGACTACCTTCCTCAGAACAGGTGTGGAGCCAGCTCTCCTAGGCCCATGCCTTAGGGGCCAGCCCTCCCATGGGGAGCAGGGCCAGCTCTCCTGCTGCAATGTCCAACAAGGGGCCCTTGCTTGCTCTTAAGTGCTTGGTGTGCTGTATCTCCCTTTTACCTCATAGTTCAGGAGAAAGGGCTAGATCTACAGCTCAATAAAAGATGAGAACAGCAAGGAACTATCACCTCATGGAGACAAAGAAATTAACAGCCACTACCTCAAATTCTTCATGGCAGAAATCACCCACTGAAGTTCCATCAGTATGGAGTTACCTATGGCAGCACAAGATTTCCAAGACCACCTCATATGACCCAACCAAGCTCATCCTTGAAGGCTTCCTTGCTTGGCCAAACCTGCAGGGTTATTCTGTGAAGTGCCCTTTGGAAAAGAATGGGAACTGCCCAGTCTTCCACAGAGAAAAACCCACTTCCCTTGGGAATTCTCAAACGTGGCAGCTAGCAGATGTGTTCTCAGAGCCCCCAAATGCAGGCACAGACGGAGCACTCTGCATAGAAATTGCCAGTAAACTTCACAACTGGGGGACATAAAGATCTTTTATTTGCAGAAGTTGGAGACTGCAATTTGAGTGTGTGAAATTGCCAATAGTTTGGTAAATATGTTGGCCCACCAACAGCCTTCAAAGGGAATTGAAACGTTTCGAAACACAGTGAGGTAGCACCATGTGTGTGGGAGGGTGCTTTCTGGAGAACCAATGGAGAGATTTATGCTAGACAGAAAACACTCCTGCAGCCACTGAGTGTGAGAACGGGTCATTAGAAAGCTGATGGGTATGTTCTAAGCATGGAGGGGCCTGCTGGGAGTTTTCCAATCTTTCAGAATCCTATAGCCACTCCATTTTGCCTGTAGGAAGAAATCTGTTTGCTTTGTTCTGGCATTTTCCATCCTGATTTCAAATATGTTTGTTTCTGTTCTGTTACTCACTCTACAGAAGGATTCGAGAAGACTCCCCCTTCTCCAGGCATGGCCTCCGTGCTATTTCTTCACTGTTCCATGACATGTTCAAGGTTGACATTTCTCTCATAACTAGCAGCCACCCTTGGCTGTTACCTCTTCTTCAACACTGGGCCCAGCCCAGTTCAGTCTTAATGTCAAGTCCCAATGGCTCAGCTTATAAGGTGGTCTTACCTCTCCCTTCTGCCTCACCTGCTCCTAACCTAGAGCCATCTACCATCCTGAAGATACCCGACTGCTTCCTTCTGTAGCCATCCTTCTTTGGACTCTGCTCACATCACTAGCACAATAAATTTGTTTCTTTTTGTTTCTAGAATGTACATAAGTCTATGAGATCCCCGTGTTGAACATTTTTTATGGGGCTCTCATAGCAAGTGAAATGAAATCTATAGTTTCCCTGTCTCTGGTCCTGGCCATCATTTTGTCCCTTGGCTTTGTCTTTTTTTTCTTGTTCAAACACCCTGACCAAAGCATGGTCCACCATAGTGGAGAAGTCGTGGAGGCAACAGTGAGGTGGCCGGTCACATCGCATCTGCAGACAGGAAGCAGAGTGAGATGGGAGTTGGTGCTCAGCTCACCTTCGCCTTTTTACACAGTCCAGGACCCAGCCTAGGAAACAGTCCTGTTTTCATTTAGGGTGGGTCTTTCCTGCTTGGTTATTCTAATCAAGAATGTCGCTCACAGTCCTATCTACTCAAAGGTTTATCTGCTAGTGATTCTAGACCCTACCAAGTTGGTAATCAATAGTAATCATTGTAGATCTCTCTCTCTCTCTCTCTCTCTCTCTCTCTCTCTCTCTCTCTCTCTCTCTCTCTCTCTCTCTCTCTGTGTGTGTCCTATTTTCTGGATAGCTCTAAATCCCACACATCATATTTATCTACAAACCCCACAGTACCAGTGGCTTCTGCCCAGTGAATATTTGTCAACTGATTTTGTAGCTAGAGTTTTCCTGCCTGGCCCACAGTCAGGACAAATCTCTCTCACCTGCCAGTCCCACAGCCGCTCAGACCCGACCAAGCAAACACAGAGACTTATATTGGTTACAAACTGTATGGCCGTGGCAGGCTTCTTGCTAACTGTTCTTACAGCTTAAATTAATCCATTTCCATTCATCTATACCTTGTCACATGGCTCGTGGCTTACCGGCATCTTCACATGCTGCTTGTCCTGGTGGCGGCTGGCAGTGTCTCTCTGACTTAGCCTTCCACTTCCCAGCTTTATTCTCCTCCTTGTCCCGCCTATACTTCCTGCCTAGCCAATGGCCAATCAGTGTTTTATTGACCAATCAGCAACACATTTGCCATACAGAACATCCCACAGCACAATTTATTTTTCATTTTAAACTGGAGTTTTAGACAAATAGAAGGTATCTCACAAAAACTGGACCATTTTTAAATCCTGTTTTATTTTACTTTTTGTGGTACTTAATATCTTCTTTTAGCCTAAATTCCAGCTTTGGTTTCAGATTCCTGAAATTTTGAGGCATCTGCCATCTGGAAAAAAAACAAACACCTAATTCAGAAAAACCTACAGGTTTCATTGCTCTGGGAGAAATGTAGAGGCTTAATTAGCAGAGAGACTCCACACACATTTTGACTGGGCCAAAAATATCAGACTGCCAATTTTTCATTAATTCTTGTAAAGTGCATTGAAGTCCTTAGAGGACAGTGTATGTCTGATAAAATGGCCCCCAAATCGAATCCCAAGTCTTCCATCTTTAGAAATGTACCCCTGTAGGTGATCCAACAAATCAAGGAACCATACCTCACAGGCAAGTGGGATGGCACAGAGGACTGGCACCACCGGCCTTCCCACTCACTGGTAATTCTAGCAAACACCTAATGATTACTTATGATATGCCAGGCTCCAATCGCCTGTGTTCATTTCTTCATTTCATCCTCAGGAAATCCCAACAGGCAGATTCTTCATTATCTATATTTGCAAGCAAGGGAACTGAGGCACAGGGAGATTCCGTACGTTGCCTGTGGTTACACAGCTGCTGTCTGGAAGATGCAGTATTTAAGACTAGATGCAGCCGTAGGACTGATAGTGACGCTTCACTCAGCAGCCCATGGCTGATATGACTGTGGTCTCATTAGCAGTGAGGCTGGGTGATACCTACCACCTAGAGTTGTCATAACATTGCAGCAACAGGCACTCTTCCTGTGTTTATGGATGTTGATGTCCAGCCTCCGCACTGGCCATTGTATGAGAGTGTAGCATACACAGTTACACCCAACACACACTTGGAGATATAAGAACTAAGTCACTGATTTATGCACGCATTAGACCTATGCATGTTGTATGTGTGTGTGTGTGTGTGTGTGTGTGTGTGTATGCACATGTGTTCACACATATTTGGGAATTCATATACATATGTAGGTGTTCACACAAAGTGTGTGCATATACATGTATTGGCACATACACGTAGAGGCCATTGGTTGACAATAGCTGTCCCCTCAATAACTTTACACCTTATCTATCAAGGCTAAGTCTCTCACTTGGACCTAGAGCTCACTAGTTCTGCCAGGACCCTCTGTCTGGGCCTCCTGAGGACTGGGCTACAGGCTGGTCACCATACTCACCAGAAATTTACATGGGTGCTGAGGAGTTGACCTTCATCTTCACACTTACACAGCAATTGCTTTTCTCACCTCGCCATCTCTCCAGGCCCTAGTCATTACCCATAACCACACTTTAGGTGTACCTCTAGCTTTCTGTATGTACTACTTTCCCCATGAAATGACAAATTCAACAGGAAGCAACTTAAGAAGGGAAGGGTTTGTTTTGGCTTTCAGTATAAGACGAACACAGTCCATCTTGGTGTGGAAGACACCAGGGAGGAGTGTGAGGTGGGGGGACACACTGTCCACTGGATGCAGACAGTAAATAAGAAGTGGAGTGGGGCTACGAGACCTCAAAGCCTCCCCTAGTACCCTCTTCCTCTATCAAGGCCCCACTTTCTAAAGGTTTCAGAACCTCCTCAAACAGTACCAGCAACTGGGGACCAGTAACTCATGACAGCAGCAGCAGCCTCACCCCCTCAGGCTTTCTGAATCCCTTGATCACACCAAGAGAGTAATTGACCTGAAGCATACATATTGAACACATCTGCTGCATGGTGCTCACACAATATTAGTCAGTGAATCACATGCTTCTTAAAACATGTTCCCATTTTTAAGTGATGTATTAGGGTGCTCCAACTCATTGTCCTTGGAACCACACCTTCAAAATATATCTTCACAATTTTTAACTTTACACTGTTCTTGAAATCTCAGAAAACTTGCAAGGGCTATTTGTGAACCCCTACAGAACACTTACCTGGGTCTACATAGTGGTTGTATCATAACCTTGTTGACTTTCTCATGATTTCCATATGTCTCCTATATGTAGCATGTTAGGATTTTTAGAATATTCTGAGTAATTTGGAGAAATCTTGTACAGAGAACCCTAACTGTTTTTGTATGTACTCCCCAAGAATATTCTCTGATATACCCATGAAAGAGCTAACTCAGTCAGGAAACCCAACATTTGTACACTGTTTATAGTCAATATTCAAAGTTCACTAGTTGTCTCAGTAAGGCATTTTATAGCTGGTCTTTCCCTGTTTGTGGATCTAACTCAGGGGTGACATTGAATTCAGTGGTCTCTAATCTGGTATGGCTCCTATGTCTCTATTTCTGGACACAGGCCAGTCTATAAGCACATTCGCCATGTCTCCCACGTTTCTGGCAGGAAGCCTACCATAGTGTTTAATCCTTCCTAGTGTATCACATTAAGATCCACCAGCAGCTGCCTTTTGGCCCAGTATTGAAGATATTGGCTTTGATCGCTTGAGTGAGGTTGTGCCTACCAATTGTCTAATGCAAAGTGACTGCTTCTCCTTTGTAGTTGATAAATAATTCGTAGGGAGATGCTTTGGGACTTGGTACACATCTTAATTCTCACCAGACAGTGGCACGTTATTTTCAGCACCTCTCTGTGGAGAAGCATTGCATGCTGCTACCTCTCCTTCTGACACAGGAAGTGGGAACCGAGGCTCAGATAGAGGCTATGTCACAGATATCTGAGAGCAAGCAGTGTCTCGCAGGGATCCATGTCACAGTCTTGGGAGTCAGCTGGACTAGTTCAAGATCTGGGACTCATACGGTACAGTGGTCTCAGAAAAACCCCTGACCTCCTTAAGTCTGTTTCCTCGTCTGTAAGGAGATTCTGTCAGGAAGAGGTCTGTGACAAAATAGCTGAGCATCTGACCATGCAGGTGTCAGCAACAGCTGTGTGATTTTCACAGTGAGGAGAAGCAGCCTTACATGTTAGTTTGTCACTGATCAAAATGTCCATGCCAGTTATTGTATGCCTAGCAGGACACCAGACATGGAAATAGGAACGTGTATATGAGTCATGCCCAAGGTTACATGGAGTGTTCTAAACACAGGTGCAGAGGATAATGGGGACAAGTGAGTCATTTCAATGGAGGATCAGGACGTCATTACAAAGAATGTGGTGACAATGGAGCCGTGGGACCACCGAGGGTTGACAGCTCCACATTCAACTGACTCGTGTACTCTGCTCTTCTCGGGGCTTCAGGGTTCAATTTGATGTCAGTGACACTAGAGAACACAGTCACTGGAAGCAGGAGCAGGGTCACGCCCTTGCCCGTGACGTAGACTAATGTAGAAAGAATACATCTTAAGAACATGGAATTGGATATTGCTAACTCCTTCCTAAACTTTCAACGGGAGATGAGTGTTGAGCAATAGTTATCCTCTCCCATCTCTTGAGCAATGAAGTTGGCTTATGAAGATGTCTCTGGAGGCTTGGCCCCAAGGCCTTTTAGATATTTCTGCCTGGGAGCTAGGTTGGCACTGTCTAGGACCTGTCCTGCTGAAGCAATCTAACCAGCTCTTCATCATCTCTTAGTCTGTGACTCCCAGCTCTTGTATCTCACTCAGTCTGCCTCGGATTTTTTAGGGGGGGGGCAGGTCACAAAGAATCAAAGAGGATATTCTTCCAATAAGTCACCTAGAACACACACCTCTGCAGCAAAGGTCAGGCAAGATCTCATGATTGTCCAGACTCAAGCTAGGATCAGGAAGGGACAAAAGGGGAGGCTGAAGAGATAGCTCACTGGTGAAGACTGCTGAGAGCAGCTGATGATCCTGCCAAGGACCTAAGTTCAGTTTTCAGCACCTGTATGGAGTGGCTTACAACCACCTGTAACTCCAGCTCCAGGGAATCTGACACCCTCTTCTTACCTCCGCAGGCACCCACACATGTGGCATACATGCACACACAGATACTCACACATACATACATACATACATACATACATACATACATACATACATACATACATAAAATAAGATATTTTAAAGAGAACAAAGCCATCCTGTTCCATACTCATCCCTCTTTCTTTTTCACTTTTCTTTATTTTTGACAATGGAGTGTATGTTCACACTCCATTAACTCCTCTATTTCCTTCTAAGTCTCTTCTTTCTAACGAGTCCCCTAGTGGCTACACCATTAGAGAAAATGATACCAGCATCTCCAGCAACCAAGAATAGTCACCAACTCCCCAGGAAGGTCTGGGTCATGGGTACCCCCACTATCCACAGGCTCGCCCCTTATATACAGAATCTCCCTCTCAGTCATTCCCAGGTGTCCTGCAGAGACGCTGTGAGTTCTGACCATAAGTGGTAGGGAACATGAAGAAATCCCTCATGTCTAAGCTTGGATATCCTGAGACAGCCCAAAGGCCTCTATCAAAGGCTTCTTTAAAGACAAACTTAGGGAACAGTTGCAGAAAGATAGTGAAGAATAAGAATTTAATTTCCCCACATGTTAATTTTCCCAAGATAAGCTAACCTCTGCCTTCTTCACACCCAGGGCCATGACAGTCAACCACGCAATGTAACACCTCAAAACTGAAATTGTCACACCTCTCCCCACATCCAGAATCCCTTGCAATCTGACAAGCAAAGTGAATGTGTTCTCCGTGAGACTCATGGGGGACTCATGTTGCCTGAGCTTTGGAGGGGTTCTGAGAGAAGCAAAAGCCTCTCCATTTTCTCTCTTTGACACCGCACTGTTCCAGATGTTTCTGGATTGTTCCAGCCACCAAGCATACAGATATACAAAGATCTACAAAGGGGATGTCTTTCCTGCTCCTGTAGACTTTGAGTTCACTAAAGATGGAGAGGTAGAGAATGTACATCTCTGTTACTCTAGCTCCTAGCAGAAACCTTGCTACCCAGGGTTCTGTGACAGTCTCACTGATTTAGGGCAAAGGAGCAGGTCTTGTTTAGACAATCATACTCTGGAGATCCTGGATGTGGTTTGCCTGTGATACATGAAGATAGTGTCTCTCAGAAGACCTTCAGCCCTGGTCCCTGGGCTCTTTCAGCCTTTGCTCCCCACCTTACACGGTGTGCACTGAGCTTTAGGTATAAGGTTGAATTATAGATGTGTCACCTGGGGCTGGGCACCCACAGTCAGTTGTTCTCTGCATTCCAAACAGTTGTGTCTTTCTGTAATGCTCCTTCTCTGCTGCATAAAGAGGCTTCTCTGATGTTGGCCTGAGGGAATTCTCACAAGGCTTCACCTCCTACGAGAAGAGCTAGAGGCAATTAATGACTACTGAGAGAGTCTTAAACACATGCAAGCAGTATTAGATATCGCAGCATGCTTGTGTTCTCTCTCTCTCTCTCTCTCTCTCTCTCTCTCTCTCTCTCTCTCTCTCTGTATGTGTGTATGTGTGTAGTCCAGAGGTCAACATTGAGGACCTTCCGCAACTTGCTCTCTACTTTATTTTTTTGAGACAGGGTCTCTCTTTGCACCTGGATCTCACTAATTTGGCTAGAGTGGCTGGCCAGTTAACTCCAGCAATCCTTCTGCCTCTGTCTCCTGAGTACTGGGATTACAAGCATGTGTCACCATATCTGATTGTTACATGGGTGCTGGAGATTTGAACTCAGGTCCTCATGCTTGAGGGAAACAAGTACTTGCTCCACTAAGCCATATTCTCAGTCCTGGTGGTGAAACATGTGACAGGTGGTGCATAGGGGGAGGTGATTAGGTCATTGGAACTTTGCCCTTGGAAAAAGTCAACACTAGTCTTCAGGAATGAGTGCATTCTTGTGAGAATAAGTTGTTAATAAGAGTAAGTCTAATCTGTGATGATCTGGCTTCCTTTCTCGTCATGTGACCTCTTTCTCTCCCACAATGCCATCCACCATGAGGTGAATAAACTAATGAGGCTCTACCTTGCACTTTCAACATTCCAAATTGGGAGTTAAGGAAACCTCTTTTTCTCCATGAATTACCTAGCTTCAGGTATTTTGTTATAGCAACAGATAAATGAACTTACACATGCACATCCCGATGTTTACATTCAGTGTCAGGGAGTTGTTACACACACTGCATAGCCTTTTGATGCCAAGATCTAAATTGGATCTATAATGTTATATCATGGCTTATTTTCTGTTCCTCAAATGGTGGGAGGTGGAATCAGCTGCCAGTCTGGATTTCATCAGGTTACTCTTTCTGGAAGAAATGACTGTGGCTTTTCTCTGCTGCTTGTCTTCTACCTAGCTGGTGCTTAGTGAACTGTGGCTGAAGCTGTCTAATGAAAATGCAGCCGAGGTACAGCTGTACATCCATCCTGAAATGTGCAAACACGCTAATATGCAGAAAAGGAAGAGTCAGGTCATGTCTGTTCTCGATTTTTAAAATGCTAATCCTTTTATTCTGAGGCCCTTAGCTCCATCTTCTTAATAAAAGGAGAACAAGCTTTGGCTGCAGAGCAATTGTGCTTCTGAAGGCTTCTAGAAAGAATAAAGAACACCCCAATGAAAGGTGACATGGTCCAAAGGCTTCATCAGGGATTCCAGTGAACCATTCAAGAATGAAGGAAAAATGCAGATGTAAATTATGTCATGCCTTAAGACTGTAGAAAGGTGATGCCACATGTAGTCAAAAGGGGGTTTCAAATGACTTTATAAAACTCAGATGTAGCCTTGGGAGAACTCTGAAAGCCCACTGTTTCCCAAAGCCTACTGGATCACTGGAAAGGTATTAAAATGAATTCATTGTCCATTTCTTTGTGGTTGACATCCAAAAGAAAAGAAAAGAAAAAAAAAAGCAATGTTTGACACGAGGCTAAGAAATGGACCAAGCTTTTTATGTATGGAATGTGATTTTAGCAAGCTGCCAAAACGTCTCCAGATGCTCACTGAAGCTTATCAAGATGTCTGGACTCATGGAGTGGAAACGGCTGAGCAGTGCATGGCTCACAGGCATCTCACACAGATTTTGCTCCCTGACCTGTGCAGTACTCCCTTTCAAGGTCCTGACTAGGTTCTCAGAGAAGCACCAAACTTAATGCCTTTGCCATCTCTGGACCCTGTGTTGGTCAGCTTTCTGTTACTGTGCAAACTAGGAGATGACCAAGAGAAGAAAGGTTGGTGTTGCTTTGTGGTTTTGGGCCTTTAGGTTAGCCATCTGGTTTCTTTGTTTAGCGCCTGAGATAAAACAGTAGATGATGGCAAAAATGTGTGGGAGGGGAGACTTGTTCAGTTCATGACAGCTGGGAAACAGAGAGAGAACGGGAGGGGACAAGAGACCAAATAGCCCCTGCAAGGACATGCCTCTAATGACCTAACTTCCTCCCACTAGGTCCCCCTCCTAACAGTTCCGTCATGTCTTCAAAGCACACAGGCTAAAGACCACACCTTCAGGATGGCTCTTTCAGGGGAATATTCAAATCCTCACTGTAGCAAATCTCAAAGAAGACAGCTCCCTTGAGGTGTTGGATGAGAGACAAACATTGGTAGGTGAAATTGAGCATTTTGCAAACTGCTATGTCCAGTCAACTCCTTGCATGAACTCACTGTTTGAAGAACATAATTTAAAATTTCTGGGCCCATTTCCCACTACTTCAAAAGGAAATAGTGAGGAGAAAGGCAGCCTTGGGACACTAAAACATACAGCAGAAAGTGTCAGGGGAGATGGCTTGGTCTGGAAAGTAGTTTGTGTGGAAGCCTGAGGACCTGAGTTTGTTCCAGGTTCAGTGAGGGACCCTGTTTCAAAATATAAGGTGGAGAGCTTTCAAGGAAGACACCTGACTTGGGCTCTGGCCACCAAATGCACAAGACACACAACTGCATGTACATCATCACACTGACACAAGCAAGTGCACATATACGTATGTACACACACACACACACACACACACACACACACGCACGCACACACACATACACACAAACACACACACACACACACACACACACACACATACACATACACACAAACACACACACACAGTAGCAGAAATGAAGCTCTGATTCTGGAAAGGTCTACCATCCCCAGTAGTTGGCAAGGTAAGACCTCCTTGGTTTCTGTTTGGTGGAGCCAAATAGCCATCACAGTGAGAGTCAGATACACTGTGGATAAGGCTCTTTACTAAACAGTCCCCCTCACCTCTAGGACAGATGAGGACCGAGAGAGAGAGAGAGAGAGAGAGAGAGAGAGAGAGAGAGAGAGAGAGAGAGAGAGAGAGAGAGAAGGCAGCCTTAGTGGAGTTACCACATTTGTTACCATAACTGAATTGAGAAGACCAGCGTCACATACAGGGAAAAAGGAACAGGGCAGAACAGCCAGGGGCTGGAGACAAAGGAAGCTAATAAAACCTGCAGAAATCTGAAAAAGGCTTGCAGTGTGTCAGGAAGCTGAGGTAAACTTGAAGGGCAGAGAGAATTTGGGTCATCATATACTGGAAGAGGAATGGACAAGCCAAGACAAGCTTTGCACAACATGAGGCCAGTTTGGAGAAGTCTAGAATTTTTCACCAGGATCAAGGTGCAAACTTCGTCATGCATCAGAATGAAGACTTACAGGACCTGTCCAAAGGACAGATCCTTGCTTCTCATCTGGATAGGTTGACTGTGTGGATCTGGGCTTGGCCTCAGTCACCTGCATGATTTTGTTGGTTTGTCTTCTGAGACAGAATTTCACTTCATTACTCAGGCTAGCCTGGAAGTTATGTAGCCCAGGCTTGGCCTGAACTTAAGATCTTCTTGCCCCAGGCTTCTCAGTGCTTGGATTAAAGGTATATACCTCCATGTATGACTCTAAATTCTGCATTTCTAACAAGGAATCCAGATAATTCCAACACAGTTAGCTCATGGATTTGGCTTGGCCAAAACACTGACATCTATTTCCCAGCAGGGAGGGATGGTTAATGTTCATAGTCAACAAGCCTCCAGGCACATCTATGAGGGATTATGTAGACTCTGGGTGTATCTGTGAGTATTTGTCTTGATTAGGTTGATTGTGTAGGGAAGATCCATCTTAACTGCAAGTGGGGACATTCAGAGGACCTTCAATCTATAAAATGGAGCACATGAGATGAGCAGCAGCATGAGATGCATGCATGCATCTCCCACTGCTTCTTTTTTCCTTTCATTTTTCTTTATTAAGAAATTTTCTACTCACTCCACATACTATCCACAGATACCCCCTCCTTCCTCCTCCACCCTCAGCCCTCTTTCCCAAGCCACCCCGCATCCCCACATCCCCCAAATCGAGGTCTCCCATGGGGAGTCAGTAGAGCCCAGCACACTGAGCCTAGGCAGGTCCAAGCCCCTTCCCACTGCACCAAGGCTGTGCAAGGTGTCACACCACAGGCACTGGGTTCCAGAAGCCTGCCCATAGACCAGGGACAGATCCCAGTCCCCCTGCCTGGGTGCCCCCCAAACAGTTCAAGCCAAAAAACTGTCTTCCATATCCAGAGGGCCTAGTGCAATCCCATGGGGGCTCCACAGCCACCAGTCCACAGTTCAAGGGCTTCTACTAGTGTGGCCGGTCAACTCTGCACATTCTCTCATCATGATCTCGACATCCCTCGCCTGCAGTATCTCTCCTCTCTCTCATCAATTGGATTCCCAGAGCTCAGCCTGGTACCTGGCCATAGATCTCTGTATCTGCCTCCATGAGTCACTGGACAAAGGCTCTATAATGACAGCTAGGTTCTTTGCTAGGCTGGTCACTAGAACAGAGCAGTCCAGGCACTCTCTGGACCACTGCCAGCAGACCAAGGTGGGGTCAACCTTGTGGATTCCTGAGAGCCTCCTCAGCACCCTGCCTCTTCCTATTCCCATGATGTCCTCATCTATCATCTATCATGGTATCTTCCTCCCTGCCCTCCCACTCTGTCCCTGTTCCAGCTTGACCCTTCCATTTCCCTATGTTCTTATCCCCCACTCCTCACCCTGTACCACCACCCCCCAACACCCAGTCCACTCATGTAGATCTCATCCACTTCTCCTTCGCAGGTTCATCCATGTGTCCCTCCTAGGGTCTTTCCCTGTTAGCTAGCCTCTCTGAAGTTGTGGGTTGCAGTCTGGCCATCCCTTCCCTCACATCTAGTATCCACTTATGAGTGAGTACATACTATGTTTGTCCTTCTGAGTCTGGGTTACCCCACTCAAGATGATATTTTCTAGTTTCATTCATTTGCCTGCAGATTTCATGATATCATTGTTTTTTACTGTGGAGTAGTACTTCATTGTGTGTATGTGCCATATTTTCTTTATCCATTCTTCAGTTGAGGGGCATCTAGGTTGTTTCCAGGTCCTTGCTATTACAAATAATGCTGCTATGAACATAGTTGAGCATGTGTCCTTGTGGTAAGATTGAGCATTCCTTGGGTATATGCCCAAGAGTGGTATAACTGGGTCTCGAGGAAGACTTATTCCTAATTTTCTGAGAAACCGCCATACTGATTTCCAGAGTGGTTGTACAAGTTTGCATTCCCACCAACAGTGGAGGAGTGTTCCCCTTGCTCCACATCCTCTCCAACATAAGCTGTTTCTAGTGTTTTTGATCTTAGCCATTCTGACAGGTGTAAGATGGTATCTCAGAGTTGTTTTGATTTGCATTTCCCTGATGACTAAGGGTGTTGAGCATTTCCTTAAATGCCTTTCAACCATTTGAGATTCTTCTGTTGAGAATTCTCTGTTAAGCTCTGTAGACCATTTTTTAATTGGATTGTTCAGTATTTTGATGTCTAGCTTTTTGAGTTCTTTATATATTTTGGAGATCAGCCCTCTGTCAGATGCACCCACTGCTTCTTGACTACACATGCAATGTGACCAGCCGCCTCAAGCTCTTTTGACTACGACTTTCCTATCATGATGGAGAGGACCCTTAAACTGTGAGAAAAAAAAACCTCTCTGCTATTCAGGTTAGTTTTTATAAACTTGGCACAAACTTAGACATACCAGGAAAGAGAAAATCTTACTTGAAGAATAATGTACCTTCATCACATTGGCTTGTGGCCATGTCTGTGGAGCATTTTCTTTAAAAAAATATTATGTGTATGGATATTTTGCCTGCATGCATGTCTTTGTGACATGTGTGAACCTGATGCCCGGGAAAGCTGAAAGAGGGCATCAGATGCCCTGATACTGGAGTTATGGATGGTTGTCAGATGTCTTGTGGGTGCTGGGAATTGAATCCAGGTCCTCTGGAAGAACAGCCATCACTCCTAACTACTGAGATATCTCCCTAGCCTTATGTGGAACATTTTCTTAATTGCTAATTGATGTAAGAGGTCCCACACCATTGTGAGTGGTACCCTTCCTAGGTGGGTGGGCCTGGGCTGGAAAAGAAAGCTAGCTGAGCAAGCTAACAAAAGCAAGCCAGTAAGCAGTGTTCCTCTGAGTCTCTGCTTCAGTTCCTGCTTCCAGATTTCTGCCTTGGCTTCCCTTGATGATTGACTGTAAAGTGTAAGGTGACATAACCCTTTCTTGTCCTCAGCTTCTTTTGGCCGTGACATTTATCACAGCAACAGAAAAAGCAAACCAGGACATCATCCTTCATGAAGCTGCTTTCCTTGGGTATTTTGCCATAGCAACGAGACAAGTAACTAATACAGTACGTGACTTAGAGTTACAAGCACCTGCAAGAAACAAACCAAAAAGGAGTGTGGGGACCAGAACACACACACGGGTAGAGACATACACAAGAATGCCACCAGCTACAGTCATGCCCTATCTCTCCTTCACATCACTACAGCCAGCTCCCACCCAGATGGTTCCTACCAATTCATAGCCAACACTGAACCCCAGCAGTCTGCCCCCACCAAACACAGGCTGCTCACCGTGAGCAGGCAAAGGTTGGGGAGACTCTTGGTGACCCACATGGAAGCTGCATTTTCAGTTACTCGCTGTAGAATTATGATCTCTGTGACCTCCCCCATGAGGGTGCCTCTGAACACTGCCTTTAACCAAGGTTGGAAACCATAGACCCTTCTGAGACTATGGGAAAACCCATGTCTCTTCTCCCCTGGTAATTGTATGTGGACACTTGCACACTATGTCATTTGCCATGTTATTTCATGGAATCCAGCAGTAAGAATCAGCTAAGGTGTTTTGTGAGACCCAGGAGAACAATTCTGTTCACTCAACTTCTGAGATGTATAGGCTGGCTTCAGTATGATAACTATTCACCTTGACTTTTCTTTAAGATCTCACCTCACTGTTGTCTCAGGAAGCGTTTGCAAACCTCCTCTAGAAGAGCTCTCCACGTGTCTGTTTATCTGACCCACCTCCTCAAGTCCCTTCTAGTGCAGTCTGGGAGATGCCATATTTCCATTCACTTTCTAGTCTGCATTGATTGGGGGACAAGTGACAACTTCATTAAAGACCTGTCTGCTCTTTCTATCTCTCAGCTATGACTCAAGGGACTTCTGCTCCCAAGCTTGTCATTTCTCACTACCACAGCACCGAGCCCATCAGCTCAGAAATGGGGGCGGGGGGGCAGTATCAATGAAAAATGCACCTCCAATCTTTTATTCATTTGTCTGTGTACTCAGCAAGTATTCAAGACCCAGATCTTGGGCTCAGTGGCAGGATGCAGTGAAGAGGAAGGTCTCAGTTCCCACGGAGCTCAGAGTATAATTGGGAGAGGCAGATTGTCAGCGAATATATACTCAAGAGCATTCTGAGAGCCACCAAGGGAAGGAAGAAGCTGTAACATCAAGAGAGCGACACAGGGGCCATGGCTCTGGCAGGGTGGTCAAGGAAGGTGTCTGGGTTAGTCTTTGTCAACTGAGAAAATGCACTCATCAGCTTGGCCTGCAGACAAATCTAAGGGGGCATTTTCTTGATTAATGGTTGATATTGGAGGGCCCTGTTCACTGATAATGATGACATCTCTGGGTGAGTGGTCCTAGGTGTTATAAGAAAGCAGGCTGAGCGAGTTATGGGAGTAAGCAAGTAAGTAGAGTTCCTAGTTCCTGCCTCCAGGTTCCTGTCCCGAGTTCTTGCTCTGACTTCCCTTCATGACTTCCCACTAAGCTGTTAGATGAAATACTCCTTTCTCCCTAAGTTACTTTTGGTTATAGTAATTATCACAGCAATAGAACAACCAACCAGGGAAGTTGTCCTATTTAGCTTCAGCTGTCAACTTGACACCAATGCAGAGTCACCTGGAAAGAGGGATACTCAACCGAAAAATGGCCTCCCCTCAGATTGGCCTGTGGTCATGTCTGTGTGGCATTGTCTTGATTGTTAACTGATATAGGAAGGCCCAGCCCATTGTGAATGGTGCCATCCCTGGGCAGGTGGGTCTGGGCTGTAAGAAAGGAGGCTGAGCGAGTGAGAGAAAAGGTCAGTAGGCAGCTTCTCTCCATCATTCCTGCCTCTGCTCCTGTGTGAGTTCCTGCTCTGATTATTTCCTGGACATGTAAGCCAAATACACCCTCGCCTTCCCTAAGTTGCCTGTGTTCAGAACACTTTTTCACAGCCACGGGAGACAAACCAGGACAGGTGTGTTGGCTAATGCTAATTGACAACTCTAGACTCCAGAATCGAGGAGGAGAGAAATCATTGGTATGTCTCGGGAGTTTCTAGGTTGGGTTAATAGAAGTGAGAAGAAGACACTCTAAATATGGGTAGCATCTGCCCATAGGTTGGGGGTCCTGTACTGAATAAAAAGGAGAAACCCAACTGAGTACCAGCATCCATCTCTCTCTGCTTCCCAACTGTGGAGACGATGTGATCAGCTGCCTCATGCTCCCGATGCCGTGCATTCCCATCATGATGGTCTTCATCCCTCAGAATGTGATCCAAAAAGCAAGCAAACAAACAACCGCTTCATTCCTTGAGCCGCTTTGATCAGGCATTTTGTACAGCCATGAGAAAAACAACTAAAACAGAAGGATGCTTCAGGGAGGGGACAGCCAGCTGAGACTGAGACGAGAAGGGGCCGGGCGTGCAAAGAAAGCACTGGCTTGTGCTTGTTTAATCCCCGTGGCTGGGGCTGAGCTCCTGTGAATATCCGCCGAATGTCTTCCAATGTAGAGCAAGCTGGTGCAGTCGAGATATGAACCGGTTTCCGAAATTCGTGCATGCTTCCTGCTGCAGTGTATGTCACGCCTCAGTGGCCAACAGTCCTGCCAGCATGGAGCAAAGTTTCCCGACAGACGGCACCTCAATGTCAAAGAGTAAAGGAGTGTTGGGAGCCTGATAGAAAGTCATGGTGACAGACAGATCCCTGTGTGTCAGGCACGTTGAAGGGGTATGTCTACACTAGCTCCATGGTTGGGCTTGGAGTAAAACTGATTCTGTGAAGAAAAAGTGTGGGTGTCTTTTCCAAGCTGATGGACCTGGAGTCAGAGGTGGGAAGTCCAGAGGTTTGAGCTCTTCTACAAAGAAGGATGTGGCTTCCTCTGTCATCATTTCTGTGCTTGGCAGGCATAGCCATCAGACTAATGTGTGAATTCCGAGGAATATGTGTGCCGTGGTGGTGGTCATGGGTTGAACTCAGCCCAGCTGTGGGAGTGATCTTGGATCTGAGTGTGCATCCTCCCTACTCACAAGGCCAAGAAGCTATGTCTGCATCTACAGTGTTGCCATGGATTCTTCCTCAGGCTTCTTTGTTCCTACAAATAGATGCAATCAACCATCTCCTAGGCAGAAACTGACATCCATGGGCATTCGTGGTATTTCTTTCCCCATGACTCTGAGAGAGGCAAGAACATTACAGAATAAAGGGAGGCCTCTGGCATGGTCTACACCTTCACCTCTAGTTACACAAGGACCCAGCCCTGCCACATCACATGTGTGAGACAGATAGAGTGTCAGACAAGTATGTGAGAGAGAAATCTTGGGCTTCTCAGGAAAAGCTGTCACCAGATCTGGTGGCCAACCCTCTTACCTGCAAGGCCTCCCTCACCTGCAGCTCCTTTCTGGGGATGCAGCCCTCATCTTAGTCAAGACCTTCCTCTCAGGTGCTCTGGGCTTCCCAGCCTGGTTCCACTTCCTTCTGGTCTACCTCATGTCTCTGTGCAGGCAGAGGGACCCTTGAGAACACAAATCAGATCACATTGCCCCACTACCCCAAATTCTTCAGCAACTTCCAGTGCAGTGGTAGGGATGAAGATTCCCCAGATCCAAACAAGGCTTAGCAGGTTTGCCCTCCTGAACTTAACTTCATATTTTTCATGGGAATCATGCATCTGAAATGTCATTGGGCCAAGAAGGACAAAAGACACATATTATAGAGCAAACAGGACCCACAAGGACAAGTCCAGCCATGCCCAGTGGATAGCTTCCATCACGGCCGCAGACTGGTACTGTCTCCATATAAATGCCAACTTGAGTCAAGACAAAGAGGAACACAGAGGTGAGCCCACGAGTGACATGGGTGCCATGACAATGGGGCTGATTTGGGGGCAATTTACAAAGATCATCATTTAAAATGTAAGGTAGAGACTATTGAACCAATTTTATGCCAGCTCCTACCTCATGTGGCCATTCTATCCTGGCACACAGGTAGCAATTCCCCAAACTGATGTCAGCAGCCATGGAGATACCAACAATTTGTGACTGGTAATAAAGTCTTAGGTTTGACAAAGGCGTATTTTAATGTAAATTTGATCAAAGTCAAGGCTATTTCTCTTATTCTTTGCTCTCTAATGAGAAAGCAAGAATGACAGGGGACGTGGGGTTGAGACTAATGTTGGGGACTAGGGATTTGGGATTAATGAATTGACCAGTGTGTCTCTTAGGGGAGACATTATCTCTGTCTCCAGAACTGCCAGTGGGGTGAATGGACCTTAAGATCCACAGAAGGAGGGTGTGTAGCTGGCTGAGCCCAGTGACACTGTCCTTGGCTCTTTCCAACCTCCTACAGCCCCCTTGTCTCTTGTCAACCTCTGCTGCAAGGCTAGGAAATAACGAGTGTTCAGCCTCACCAAAAGCCAAGGGTGTGGCTGAGTGACACAGTGTGCCACCATGAGACCACAGACATTGAATTTTGCCTTTCTGATCAGATCAGATGGGACCCAACAATCTCCAATCTCCCCATGATGTTTGATACAGTCCTTGGCTTGCTGTATACATGGCTTCTGCAGCCAGAACACAGAACTTATCTCTTTACCAAAGCAACTATCAGAGATGCTCCAGAGAGCCACAGGGATGCTGGCCTGACATGGATGCCTCACAGTGCCCAGGGGAAACCTTGCTGCTGGGGGGAGGAAAGGAAGGCCTGTGTGAGCTCAGGTGGCCAGGTGTTTTCTCTCTCTCTCTCTCTCTCTGATGGCAGAATTGTGACTCAGCTCTTGTGCCTTTGCTTCTAGATAATTCTGAAACGTGCATGGCCTGCCAACAGACACAGGATAGAGAAAGAGAGAAGAAGGGAGGGAGGAGGAGGGAGGGCAACAATAAGGCTCATCTTCTGAGAACAAAGTACACAAACTCCGCCCCACATTATTGCAAAATCCTTGTGTAATTTCCAGTTAAATGCATGGAATATGAACAGCTGTGCACAGGCATCCGTGAGAACAGGGCTTCCGTTTTCTGAGCATGGACTGTGAACTAGGCTGATGTGGGTGGTCTCTCATTTAAAACTCAGGACAGACCCACTAGAAATGAGCTGTGCTTGCAGAGATGAGTGTCTCTACGCACTACGTCTGTGTCTCTCTCCTGGTGTCTTTGTGTGTCTGTGTGGTGGGGAACAGGAGCTGGGAGAATCCATGTTTCTGGACGTGTGTAGAAAGAAGGCTATGCCTGCAAAGGGATAGGAAGACAAAGCATTGAACAGATGGATCTGAGTCCCTGCTGGCCGGAGGACAGGACAATAGAGGGGAAGCAGGGGACCGGCAGGAGCAGTCAGTCACAGCTCCCCAGTCCCACCCAGCACCTTCACACTCACAAGGCTGAAGAGAGCCAGCGCCCAGGGGAAGTGGCGGCTCAGCTCATCCATCAGGAGCCACTGCTGCGGGCATGCAGCACCAGTGCAGACGCAGAGGAAAGAGAAGTAGCAGGAGGCAAGCACCCATCCATCACCCCCACCCACAGGCCCAACCTGGCGCCGCACCTCCTCAAGGAGGTGAAGCAAGGCTGGTGGGCAGGCAGCTTGGGACAAGTCAGATCCCGGAGGTGGGGGGTCCTCCCATCAGTCCGTGGGGGTCCTCCCATCAGCTTAGCCCCTGCCTTCGGTCCTGAACATGAATTATTCACACCAGATGCACCCGCTACCCTGACAGAGGGCTCTACCCACCCTTCACCTCTCTGCTCCTCTTCCTAGCTTACATGATGACCTAGAACAAGCCCTGGAGGGTCCGCAGGCAGAAGGTGCAGTTGGACAGTTCTCCCCAAGGCGTTCCTAAGGGAAGCCCCATGATCCCTGCTCACCCACCTGGGCCCCAGAGTCTCTCGCCCAGGGCAGCACTACAGTGACAGCAGCGGGACAGAGCAGGCTATAAGACACTTGCATCTGCAAGTGCAAGGTGAAGGGTGCACGCTGCCTGTTCTTCCTGCTCTGGGGATAAGGTGGCAGAAAGCTCCTCTAGCTGGCAACACTGTACTTGGACCAACAGGTAGAGAGATACAGCCGTTCCTTGCTCTCTGCTTCAGCTCTGGCTCTTGTTATTGTTACAGTCACCCTGATGCACCATCTCAGCCCTAGCCCAGCTGTTCCCTGTGGCTTTCTCATATCCAATGTACAGCTGTTTCTCTGCAGGCTGCATCTGCACAAGCCATCCCTAATGTGGCCACAGCAATCCTAGTGCAGGAGACTCCCTATGGTGTGTGTGTGTGTGTGTGTGTGTGTGTGTGTGTGTGTGTGTGTGTGTGAGACTGTAGGTGCAGACATACCACAGCATGTATGTAGAAGTCAGAGGACAACTTTTGGAGTTAGTTCTCTCCTTCATCATGAGTTCATTCCAGGGGTCAAACTCAAGTCAGGCCACTGGGCTTATGTGACAAATGCCTTTATCTACTGAGCCATCTCAACCGGCCCTCTTATTCGCTGTATAAGAATAAGGTAGCTTAGTTGATAGAGAGCTTTACCTGGTGTGCACAAAACCCTGGATCCCATCCTGAGCACTGCACTGTGGTGATATTTTGTTTGTGTGCAAACAAATAAAGTTTGTCTGGAGATCGGAGTGCAGAGCTAGCCACTAGTTAACCATAGAAGCCAGGCAGTGGTGGCACACACCTTTAATCCCAGCACTTGGGAGGAGGAAGCAGAAAGATCAGGAGTTCAAGTCCACCCTGGGCTACATGAGACAGGAGCTTGTCTCCTTTTCGGTCTGAGGATTCAGTAGATGTAAGAAGCCTCTCTAGTGACTGGCTCCTTTACTTCTCTGATCTTTTAGCATTTATCCCCATATCTGACTCTGGGTTTTTATTATTAAGACCAATTAGAATTCGCGCTACACTGTACAAAGTGGGTGTGGCAGTGCGGGTGTGTTATCTTAGCACTAGGGAGTTAGTAGACATAGGAAGATCAGAAATTCAAGGTCACCGTCAGCTCCACAGTGAGTTTAAGGCTAGCCTGGGCTACATGAGATCCTGGTTTTTTTGTTGTTGTTGCTGTTTGTTTGTTTGTTTGTTTGTTTGTTTTTTAAGGAATAACACAGAACATAGGAACACAGCACTTACCTTCTTGGTATTAACTCAATTCTGCTTTGACAAGGAGGGGTTTACCTCAAGAGAGAATTTAAAATCTGGGGATTTGACAGAATGCCTCAATACTGTCTGCAGATCCAGAACGGTAGCTTCAGGCCACAAGGAATTGTTTCGTCTGAAAAGGCTGCAGCCCAGTTAATATTCTAGGAAAGGAAAATGCAGATGAGCTTCGCTCAGGAGTGCCAGGTCCTGGGCCACACTGATACTGATGATTGTGCTTCCCGCCCCAAGTCCTTCTTTGCCTTGTGAACACCTTCACTCTATTAGATACCTAGAGAACAGATAGATAAGCGCCCTTGTCTGACCTCCATCCGAGATAGTTCTTCTAGCTACCTAGAGAACAGATAAACGCACTTGTCTGACCTCTGTCCGAGCAAGGGAAGGTGAGAGTTCCAAGGGGAAATCACAGAAGTAACCTGCAGCTTCCAGCAAGGTGATTCTCTGGCCCCTTGCCTCCAGGGCACCCCGTTCTGACAGGACCATGCATTATATTCCTGGCTGAATCTTCTTGAAAGGTCTCTAGGTGGCTGTGGTTGTCAAGGCCACCTCACCAGTGTAAAGGAAGCCTGGGCTCCTGGGACAACAGTGAAGAATCTGGAATAGATGGATGCGCTGCCAGCTGGCCTGACTTCAGTGCTGAGACGGGCCCCCTGGGCTGCAGGTACACTGTGTAAGGCTCCTATTTCTTGGTAATAAGGTCTCCAGGCAAGAAGAATGTCTGGAGCTCAGAGGCTTCCACGGCTTCGTGGAGAGGGGTATCTGAGTCTTGGGAGAAATTAGATCATCCTATTCAGTATGAGTTCCCAAAGCAGCAAAGCTACATGGAACACTGATGGTTAAACACACTGGGGCTGCAGGTGCTCATGAGCAATACACTCATTCACGTCAGTAAGACAAGTGGACCCCTGGCCTAAGCCATGTGGGCTCAGGTGGGAATTATAATAATGGGTTATTTCCTATCTCGATCTGAAGCTCTTTCCTGGTGGTCCCTGTGGAAGTAGGGCTGACCTCATTTTACAGACCAAGAGGTCACCTGTATCTATCCCATCTAGTAATGGAATCACAATTAGTGGTTCCAGATAATTATCTGCAAAGAAAACAGTACCTGGGACAGAGCGGGAGTAGATGTGTGTGTGTGGGGGGGTGGGCTATCCAAACTGTATTCTTTTTTTTATTTTAATTTTTTAACATCTTTTTTATTAAGAAATCTTTTATTCATTTTACATACCAATCACAGATCCTCCCTCTCTTCCCTCCTCTCACCCCCCCCAGCTTTCCCTCACCAGCCCACCCCCTATTCCCTCCTCTAGACAAGGAAAGACCTCCTATGGGGAGTCAGCAGAGTCTGGTCCATTCAGTTGAGGCAGATCCAAGTCCCTCTCCCTTCACCAAGACTGTGTAAGGTGTCCCACCATAGGTAGTGGGCTCCAAAAAACCCGCTCCTGCACCAGGGATGGATCCTGATCCTACTGTCAAGGGGTCCCTTAATCAGATCAAACTACACAACTGTCTCACTTATGCAGAGGGCCTAGTCCAGTCCCATGGAGGCTCCACAGCTGTTGGTCTAAAGTTCCTGAGTTCCCACTAGCTTGGTTTGGTTGTCTCTGTAGGTTTCCCCATCATAATCATGATGCCCTTTGCTCATAGAATCCCTTTTCCCTCTCTTTGACTGGACTCCTGGAGCTCGACCTGGTGCTTGGCTGTGGATCTCTGAATCTGCTTCCATCAGTTACTGGATGAAGGCTCTATGATGACAGTTAGGGTATTCACTAATCTGATTACCAGGGTAGGCTAATTCAGGTACTCTCACCATTATTGCTAGTAGTCTAAGCTGAGGTCATCCTTGGGGATTCCTGGCAACTTCCCTAGCACCGGGTTTCTCCCTATCCCCATGATGTCTCCCTCTACTATGATATCTCTTTCATTGCTCTCCCACTCCATCCCTGTTCCAGCTCAACCATCCCATTCCCTTATGTTCTCATCCCCTATCCCCTATCCTCTATCAAACAGGTTTCCCGGCCTGGGATTTAGCTCAGTTGGCAAAAAACTGCTTGTCTAGAGTACAGAGCACAAAGTCCTGGATTTGAGCTCTAGCAACACATAAACCAGGCATGATGACACCTGCCTGTAATCCTAGCACTGAGAGGCTAGAGATGGGAAGATAAGAAGTTCAAGGTTGTCCCTGGATATATAGAGAGTTTAAGGCCAGCCTAGGTTACATGAACACACACACACACACACACACACACACACACACACACACACACACACATACACACACGAGAGAGAGAGAGAGAGAGAGAGAGAGAGAGAGAGAGAGAGAGAGAAAGAGAGAGTCGTGTGTGTGTGTGTGTGTGTGTGTGTGTGTGTGTGTGTGTGAGAGAGAGAGAGAGAGAGAGAGAGAGAGAGAGAGAGAGAGAGAGAGAGAGAGAGAGAGAGAGAGAGAAAGGAATTACTAGTGGTAGAGATTAGGGTCTTGGAACCAGGGACATTAGCTCTTCATTGTCTGTCCTGACTTTTCCTCAAATAGCCCCATGGCCCAGGCAAGTTGAAACCATCAGATACTCTTTTTTTTTAAAATGGTTTTTTGAGATAGGGTTTCTTTGTGTAGCTTTGGAGTCTGTCCTGGAACTCACTCTGTAGACCAGGCTGGCTTTGAACTCACAGAGATCTGTCTGCCTCTGCCTCCCGAATGCTGGGGTTAAAGGCATGTGCCAACACGCCCAGCTTCATCAGATACTCTTAGGGAAACTGTGCTCACTGGACCAGTTCTCAGTGACTGTCCATGGGAAACTCTAGTGCCCCCATAGTCACCACGACAGCAGGACCGGGTCTCTGACATTCACTTCTTGATCTCCTGTGCCAAGCTCTCTACTTGGTTATGGAGGCATTTAGTAAATATTGCTTGAATTAAGATGATATAGAGACCCTCAGAATGTACTTAGGCACCACTGATACAGAGGAAATGCCAGGGAAAGAAAAGGAAGGGATATCTATGTTCTAGAATGTTCCAGCTCCTTGGTCAAATGTTTTACATGGATTATTTTTGGAAACCTCGGAGGTAAAGTTTAGGAGAGTGAGTGTGATTCAGGAGCTCGCACCCCACCATAGGCGTGAGGTGCACCTTACTACTGTGTGCCTCAAAAGGACTCAAGATAACCTCACTCCATAACCACCACCCATCTTGCTGGGTACCACTTTTCCAGCCCTTTTGACTTGTTCCCACTGATGGCTGCCAAGCATAATCTGTGACCCTGAGTCATAGCGTATAAAGGCAGTTCTGAGATGGATCTCAGTTCTCAGAGGCACTCAAGTCCCTTGTCTTTGGGAGTCCTGCAGTGTGCCTGGAAGCTGGCACACATGTGTGCAGAATCATCCCCTGCAGCTGCCTCTGATTAAAATCCACATGTGTGCATCACAGCTGCCTTCATCCCTTAGGCTCAGAAGAGAAAAGATGGAGTTGGGAGATGTGCTGACTTAGAGGCAGTCTTGTGGGGGTGCCTGAGTGGAATGGCTCTTAGGCTTATGTTGAACTCAAGGAGTCGGGGGCTTGGGACAAGGTGTGGCATTACTTTAATAGATCAGAGATCATTCTAGAAATACACAGTGACACTGGCTTTTTTGTGCCTTTGAAAAATCTTGGTTTCAAGGTCAAGTGGGACCAAATAGTCCTAGAACTTAGGTTTGACAGAGTCTCCTCTGCATCATGACTACATACTGCCTCTGAATTTGGACAGGTTGATTGCTTCTGTACTGTCCTCTGTAAAATGCAGAGTCCACCTCCCAGGGTCATGATGAGGCTTGGAGAGATAATGCTGTGATGTCCTTGTACATGTTCCTGACATACATGGGTTGTCATCTCACTTAATGAATAGCATGGGCTTCCTAGAGTCATAGTAGAAAGTGCCATAAGCTGATGGCCTTAACCACAGATGTATCCAAGGTTAGATGTTCAAAATTTAACCCTTCAAGTTACAGAAGGGTCCTTGTTGCAAAGGGCTGTAAGAGTGAACATGCCCATGCCTCTCCACTCATGGTGGTGGTTGGTCACTGGTGGTCAGTCAGCCATGTTTGATGTTCCTTCCAGACTTATGCCATTGTCTTTAGATGGCTGCTTCCCTGGGGACTGTATCCAAACTTCTTTTCATACAAAGCTATTAGCTACATCAGTTAGTGCCCACCACTCTACCATGCCCTTATATTAAAAAGTGACAGCTGTCATGATCCTGTTTCCAAAGAAGGTCATATCCTGTGACCTTGGGGTTAGGACTTAAGACATCTGAACCTGAGGCACACAATTGTACCCTAATATTGACCCCTTTGCCAGCAGCAGAGGACATTTGATGCTCAGCAGTCACCACTGTTCTGCAGCCTTCATCCCACAGTCTCATTACTGCTGGATTTAGGCTTGTTTCTCTCTGCATGGTACCTGCTTCCTTGCTGGGTAGTCCCAGTGTCCATGACACTGTTCCATGTAGAGCAAAGAGTTTGTAGGTATTTATTGAGTGATTAGAAGCACATTTCATCTGACCCACAGTAAGGCCAAGACACAGATATCATTATGGTGGCCCAAAATAAAATAAAATAAAATAAAAACTTTTTTCATACTCAGGGCCACTGTCATTGGACCAAGGTACTATACGCATACCTGTGGATTTCCTAGTGTACTCTGGATCCCAACAGTACTGAACTAACAAGTGTCTACCTAACAGATGCCAAGGCCCTCCTGACTCTGTCTTCAAACAATGACTAGACTCTGTTGAGACTAGTGAAGTATGGGCTAACTGGCTAGGGATGTAACTATGGGGGTAGAGAGGCCCTGTAACATGTTACCTACTTCCACTGGCTGGATACCACCTCCTAAAGCAGTGGTTCTCAACCTTCCTAATGCTGTGACCCTTTAATATAGTTCCTTGTGTTGTGGTGACTCCAAACCATAAAATTATTTTCATTGCTACCTCATAACTGTAATTTTGCTACTATTGTGAATCATAAGATAATATCTGTGTTTTCTGACAGTCTTAGGCAACCCCGGGAAAGAAGGGTCATTCAACCAGATCCACAGGTTGAGAACCACTGTTCTACAGGTTCCACAGGCTCTCAAGGCTCTCTCTACCACCTGAGAGCGAGCTACCAGAACATGGTATCTATGTCAGGGACGGGGACATTTCAGATTTAAATCTTAACATGCTTAAGAATGTAAATATGAAGGTAGAAAAGGAAGATGCCTCTTGTCCTAGATGTCCATGTTTCCCTGGGAAGGAACATTCGTTTAAGAATGTCCCAGTCTTTCTCAAACTGTAATTTGGTGGTTGAATACATACATATTAAAACTTCTAAATTAAGGTTATTTTCGTATTTTCAGTTTAGGATTTTTAAGATTTATTCTGTTTTTAATTATGTATGTGGCTATCTGGGCAGGCCAGAAGAGGGTGTCAGATCCTCTGGAGCTGGAGGTACAGGTGCTTGTGAGCTGCCTAAGGTGGATGCTGGGAGCTGAACTCAGCTCCTTAGCAAGAGCAGTGGCCCCCTAACTGCTGAGCCATCTCCAGCCTTCATATTAAAACTCTTAAAATTAGAGTGACGTAATGCCTGGGAGTTAATTCAAAATAATTTAGTGGGGCAAAGAGTGTAAGTCAAGATGAAATGAAATGGACCATGAGGGAATAATAAAGATGAGAAATTGTCAAATGGGAATCCTTTACATGACTTTTTCTAACTTTGTATGTCCTGTGAAAAATAATTTCAGTGTTACATGTGACATTGTGGCTGTGTTAAAAAAACATTATCTCTCAGGAACACACACTGATATATTTCTGTATGAAATGATATATGTCTAGGATTTGCTACATAATTCAAACTTGTCTTTATAAAGAGACAAAACGAAATTCACCATATTGTCCATTCTTCAAGTTGTGTAATGGACAGATGGAAGATTTTTTTTCTATTTTTGTTTGTTTGAAATTTTCATAATGAAAACTTCAATATAGAAAACAGAAAAAGAAGAACTACTTCCTAAAACCTGCTTTATAAAACTATTATAGCGTTCATAGCCAAAGTAGACAAAGACATGCCAATAAGGAAAGTCATAGGGAAATCACCTTGATGGATGTGTGCACAGAAATCCTGAATCAAATCTAAATGAAATATTAGCAAATTCAGCTCAACAATGTACATAAATACAATGTAAAAGAGGAATGGAAAGTTGGTTCAGCATTAGAAAATAATTGATATATGTTGTAGGTTGAGCTGGATTCTGTCCTTCCAAAAGTTACTGAAGTCCTAAGCCCCAGTGTCCATGCTTATGACATTATTTGGGAATCAGTTATTTACAGATGACCACACTAAAGGAAGGAAGACCCTAACCTTATATATCAAGTATCTTTGTAAACAAGAAATGTACAGAAAAGAGGACATGAAGGCATGGGTTCAGATAGCCATCTATAAGCTGAGATGACTCTAGTCTATGTCTAGTTAACAAAACTAACTAGGATGCCCACCTACAAGTCAGGCTTGGAATTATTATTTTTAAAGATTTATAATCTTTTTACATAAAATAATGGTTGACTAGGAGTTCAGAGAACCAAGTCCAAGGACCCATCCAGGTCCTGGTATAGTTTAGATATGAAATGTTCCTGCTGGCTCATGTGTTTGTTTGTTTGTTTGGTTGTTTTTTTTGTTTGTTTGTTTGGTTGGTTTTTGTTTTATTTTTCTAGATAGTTTTTCTCTGTGTAACAATCCTGGGTGTCCTAGAACTAGATTTGTAGACCAGGCTGGCCTTGAACTCACAATGATAAGACTGACTCTGCCTCCTAAGCACTGGGATTAAAGGCATGTGCCACCATTGTCCAGCTATCTGTTTTAACTTGGTCTCTAAGTGGAGGTACTGTTTTTGGGAGATTATAGAACTTTTGGAACAGGAGGCAGGGCTGGCAAAATTTGATCACTATTGGCAGGCTTTTGAGAGACATAATCTGGCCCTGCCTCTGACCCAAGCTCTTTATTTCCTGATCTATCGAGATGTAAGAAGCTACTGCCTCACAAGGCCACTGCCATGGATGGAGATGATACCATGGATGGGGATGATACCATGGATGGGGATGATACTATGGATGGGGATGCTGCCATCGATGGAGATGATACCATGGATGGGGATGATTCCATGGATGGAGATGCTGCCATGGATGGAGATGATACCACGGATGGAGATACTGTCATGAATGGAGATGCTGCCACGGATAGAGCTACAGTTGTGAATGAGGATGCTGCTTTGATGGAGATACAACCATGAATGGAGAAGCCACCACGAGTGGAGCTGCCTTGGCTGTCATGCCTTTCCTGCTATTATGAACTTCAGTCTCTGAGACCATAATAAAAAATATGAACCCTTCCTGCCTCCAGTTGCTTCTGTTGGGTATTTAGATACAGCAATGAGAAAAGTACCGAAGGCAGGTCCCACAAAGCCTGCTCACCCCATTTACAAACATCATTGCTTTCCAGTGCTTAGTAAAGGCTAGGCAATGTGTCCCTACATGGGTGCACCAGGTAAGTAATCATGATGCTCTGGCAGTACTGCCCACAGCAGTTCTTTGAGTTATAAATAAACTATGATATATTGAACAATGAATTATAAAGAGCTGCAAAAGAATGGCCTTAAATGTATATATATGGATATGAATGAATCTCAAATACCTAATATAGAAATCAATAAGTAGCAAAGGGCATAAAAGTATAATTTCATTGACATAAATGTTAAAATCAGGTATAACTCAATAATGTGCTGTTTGGACAGACTGATGGACAGATGGACGGACAGACACACACACACACACACACACACACACACACACACACACACACAGTATTAACCTTAAGGCTCCGATGTGCATTAGAAATCACCTGGAAGGGTTTTTACAATCCAGTTCCTGGGTTTCTCCTCCAGAGTCTTTAGCTAAGTACACGTGAGAGTGAGGCTGAGGATCTGTGCTTCCAACAAATGTCTAGGTGGTGCTGGCGCACCTAGTTCATTGATTGTGGTCTGAGGATCATGACTGTAATGTAACACATTGAAATGATTCATGTGAAATACTGGATTGTGGTACCCAATTGAGGGAGAGGGATGACCAGGAAAGAGTGTGAAAAGATTCGAGATATCAGTGACACAGGACTGGGGAGATGTTTCAGTGGTAATATGCTTGCCATGCAAGCACAGGGTCCTGAGTTTGGATCCACGGCACCCACGTAAAAGCCGTGAGTGCTTTCTTCGGTCTCCCTACAATTCCATCCCCTAGGAAGTGAAGACAAGGGATGCCAGAGGAGAGCTGGCTAGCTGGACTAGCTGAATAGGCACATTCCTGGTTCATAATAGACCTTGCCTCATTGCGTGAAGTGGAGAGCAATTGAGAAGGTGCTTGATATCAACATCTGGCCTACACACACACCCACACACATACACACACACACATCACACATACACACACACCACACACACCACAAACCATATACACATACCACATACACCATACATATATACCACACACACACACACACACACACACACACATACACACAAACACCACACATACCATATATACACACCACACACATGCCACACACACCACACACATACCACACACAACACACACACACACAACACACACACACACACACACACACACACACACACACACACACACTACATACACACATCACCACACACCAAAAAAAAAAACTTTAAAACTTAGTACTTAAGATGTATATCTGCATGGCAGTCATTTCTGTAAAAACAATCTATTTAAAATATAACCAAGCAAAATAAAAAAAGGTCCCATGTGACCCTTCTGTACCTTCCTTTGTCTTTGCTGAATTATCTCCTAGCCTTAGAACTTTGAAGCCAAAACGAAGACAGACAAGAGAAGATAATAAACGGGCTGCTTGTTGAGCTCTAGCTAGACTCCACCTGGAACTCTCGCCTGTGGCTCTTGATGTTGCTACAATGTATACACATTCACCCCATTTTAAAGATAAGAAAAATGAAGACTGGAGAGAGAAACAGCTAGCTCAAGACCTCTTGGCTTATATATGATGGAGCTAAAATTTAAACTCAGGTTAGAAGGTTAAGTCTACTTTTAGTCATTGTATTTCAGTTTCCTGTTACTATAACAAAATAACTGAGGCTGGTACCTTATAAAGAAAAACACCACGCTAGTCGGCTCAGCTGTTAAGAGTGCTTGCAGTTCCTGCAGAGGACCCAAGTTTGGTTCTCAGCACCCATATTAGTGTGCTCACAAATGTCTGTAACTCCAGCTCCAGGGGATACAATGCCCTCCTCTGGCCTCCATGGACACCTGCACATCTGCATGCACAGACACACACACACACACACACACACACACACACACACACACACACACACAAATACACTTACATCTGCAAATAAGTGAAAATAAATCTTAAACTAAAATCAAATTCTCAAACCTCAAGTCAATGGACACTAATAGATTTAACTTGTATAGCTGAGACAACACAGCTTTCTGGGTGATGTTTATGCATAAATAAATGCATAATCAGGACTATTTTTCCAGGTCACAGAAGATGGCAGAACTTTATGATCATTGGTCCACTTGACTTCTCATGTCTTTGAACGAGAGACCAATGTGGGTTTAAGAATGTGACCATTTCAGGTGGGCAGAGCCAAAACTGAGCGTGATGTATGTTAAAATGTTCTCAGCAAGAAAAGCCAGTAACCTAGAAATACAGAACATTAAAGAGGGAGGTGATATCAACAGGGGAGCTATTTTTCTCATCATGTACAAAAAAAAAATCACTCCCTCTTAAAAGGGTTGCAATAATTAGAGACATGCAAACATCCATTTTACTGCATTTTGCATTAACAAAAAATATTCATCCCAAGGCAATGTTTGTAGCCCCAAATCCCTGTCCTTTCTCCGTGTTCAAAAGCAGGCAACAAAGTCCTATGACTCACACCGGGTGACACAGCTTTTGTGTATGCTCATATGGGTATGTGAGGAAGGGAGGTAGGAATGGGAAAGGCAGCCCTCCAGCCATCCCAGATGGGACAGCTTCATTCAATGGCAGCAGGAGATGGCTTCTGACATGACTACAGAACGAGTTCTTTATAATTTGCATTTAAAAAATCTGTTTCTTCCACCTAAGTGCTTCTACTTAGAGGACCCTTTTCTCTGAGGCCAGAGAGAATAATACAAACATTTCTGAAGCTTTTGGAGTTTGACAAAGAAGCTGCTTTTAGAGATGTAATCTCAGCTGTAGGAACGATGAAGCAAGGGTGGAGAAAGGACCGGATATACCAGTGAGATGACTCGAGCAAAGGAAGAGGGCTGGGGACTCTTGGCCCTTGAAAAGGCTCGTGGTGGCCACCGTTTGAGGTGAGGAATACTGAAAAATATTTTTGTTCCTCTGTAAAACTTCCTAAGATTTCCTTGCTTTGTATTCTGTGCCAAGTTTTTACTGTAAGTTGTATATTGTCTTAGTTTGGGTTTCTGTTACTGTGAGGAGACAACGTGACCACAGCAGCTCTTGCAAAAGAAAACATTTCATTGGGGCTGGCTATAGTTTTAGAGGTTTAGTCCATTGTCATGATGGTAGGAAAGCATGATGGCACTCAGAGAGAAATGGTGCTGGAGAAGGAGCTGAGAGTTCTACATCTTGATCCACAGGCAGCAGGAGCAGGAGTCACTGTGTACCACACTGGGCACAGCTTGAGCATATATGAGACCTCAAAGCCCGTCCCCACAGTGACACACTTCCTCCAACAAAATCTTACCTCCTAATAGTGCCACATCCTATGGGCCAAGTATTCAAACATATAAGACTATGGGGGGTCATTCCTATTCAAACTACCACATTCCACTCCCTGGCCCTCATAGGCTTGTAGCCATACCATAATGCAGAAGTGCATTCAGTTCAACTTTAAAAGTCCCCATAGTCTATAACAGTCTCAAACTTGTTTAAAAGTCCAAAGTTCAAAGTGTCTTATGAACCCCCCCCAACAATGGCTCCAGTTGCAGGCCAGCAGGGAAGTCTCCTGCATGCAGGCCTCCCCACCAGCACCCACTCATTGGACCCTGAAGTCCAGAAGACCCACTCCCTTCCCCAAACCCATCCATCCCCCTGTGACCTCAGCAACTCTCTGAGACACAGAATCTGCCAGCTCTGACTGGACTAAGAGGTGAGTGACTCAACTTCAAAGACAAACTACCTCAGAGTAAAAGATTGGGAAAAGGCTTTCCAATCAAATAGACTTAAGAAGCAAGCTGGTATAGCTAACCTGATATCTAACAAAATAGACTTCAAACTAAAATCAAAAGAGATTGAGAAGGATATTATATATTCATCACAGGAAAAATCTACCAAGATGAAGTCTCAATTCTGAACATTTATGCCCCAAATACAAGGGCACCCACATATGTAAAAGAAACAATACTAAAGCTTAAATTGCACATCAAATCACACACACTAATAGTGGGAGACTTCAACACCCAATTCTCACCAATGGACAGGTCTGCCAGACAGAAACTTAACAAAGAAATCAGGGATCTAACAGATGTTATGACTCAAATGGACTTAATAGATATCTGCAGAACATTCCACCCTAACACAAAAGGATATACCTTCTCACCACCTTCTAAAAAATTGACCATATACTTGGTCACAAAGCAAATCTCAACAGACACACAAAAAAATTGGAATAACCTCCTGTGTTTTATTGGACCACCATGGCTTAAAGTTAGATTTCAACAACAACAAAATTTACAGAAAGCCTACAATCTCATGGAAACTGAATAATGCTCAACTGAATCACCAATGGGTCAAGGAAGAAATAAAGAAGGAAATTAAAGACTTTCTAGAACTCAATGAAAATGGATGTACAACATACAGAAACTTATGGGATATTATGAGAGGAATGCTAAGAGGAAAATTCATAGCACTAAATGTCCACATAAAGAAGTTGGAGAAATCTCACACTAGCGACTTAACAGCACACCTGAAATCTCTAGAACAAAAAGAAGCAAACTCACCCAGGAGGAATAGACACCAGGAAATAATCAGATTGAGAGCTAAAATCAATAAAATAGAAACAAAGAGAATAACACAAAGAATCAGTGAAACAAAGAGTTGCTTCTTTGAGAAAATTAACAAGATAGACAAACCCTTATCCAAACTAACTAAAAGGCAGAGAGAGAATTCCCAAATTAACAAAATCAGAAATGGGAGGCATAACAACAGACAATGAGGAAATCCAGAGAATCATCAGGTCATGCTTCAAAAAACCTGTACTCCACAAAATTAGGAAATGTAAAAGAAATGGACAATTTTCTGGATGGGCATCACATACCAAAATTAAATCAAGACCAGATAAACATTTTAATAGACATGTAACCCCTAAGGAATAAAACCAGTCATTAAAAGTCTCCCAACCAAAAAAAAAGTCTAGGACCAGATGATTTCAGCACAGAATTCTACCAGAATCTCGAAGAACTAATATCAATACTCTTCAAATTGTTCCACACAATAGAAATAGAAGGAACATTGCAAAACTCTTTTTATGAGGCTACAGTTACCCTGATACCCAAACCACACAAAGATGCAACAAAGAAAGAGAATTATAGAGCAATCTCTTCCATAAACATTGATGCAAAAAATCCTCAATAAAATACTGGCAAACTGAATCCAAGAACACACCAAAAAAAGTATCCACCATGATCAAGTAGGCTTCATCCCAGAGATGCAAGGATGGTTCAACATACAAAAATCTGTCTATAAACAAATGGAAAGAAAAAAAACCCACATGATCATCTCATTAGGTGCTGCAAAAGCCTTTGACAAAATCCAACAGCGCTTCATGATAAAGGTCTTGGAGAGATCAGGAATACAAAGAACATACCTAAACATAATAAAGGCAATTTACAGCAAACCAACAGCCACCATCAAATTAAACGGAGAGAAACTCAAAATGATTCCACTAAAATAAGGAACAAGACAAGGCTGTCCACTCTCCCCATATCTATTCAATATAGTACTCGAAGTTCTAGCTAGAGCAATAAAACATCAAAAGGAGATCAAGGGGATACAAATGGGAAAGAAAAGTCAAATCTTTGCTATTTGCAGATGATATGATAGTATACATAAATTACCCCAAAAATTCTACCAGGGATCTATTACAATTGATAACCACCTTCAGTAATGTTCGAACACGGCTCTGTATGACACCAAGGCCAGCGGCTGTGCCCTCGCTTACTAATACTCATCCTGTCCTAGAGATGGCACAACCTCATTGCCCTGGAAGCTGCCCCTTTCTCCACTTGGCTCGCTCACAGTGTTGGAATGGGGCTGACCCACAACTGTCATGCTGGATGCATGATTTAGGTATGTTCCCCATGCAGCCACTGGCTGAAAATACAGCTTCCTATTCAGCTTTGAGGGTATCTGTGTGTTTGGGGAATGGTTCCCTTCTTCCACTGTTGGTTCCCGAGAGATCAAAGCCAAGTCATTAGGTTTGTGGGAGAAGTGATCTTTTACTCTAATTTCTGTCTCTGTCTCTCCCCCTTCTCCTCTCCTTTCCTTTCTTCCTCCCTCCCATTCCCCCTCCCTCCCTTTCTCTCTCCCTCCCTCCCTTTTCCCCTTCATTTTCTGGGAATTTATACCTTAACAACTGAAGCTTTTTAGTGATAAAAGATTATATTGATTCGAGATTAATTGCTTTATGGGACAATAAAGACAGAGGGAAGAAGAGGGGAAGGAGAGACACAAACACAGAATGGTAGAGAGAGGAGAACACAGAGAGACAGACAGACAGACAGACAGACGGACAGAGACAGCGAACATATTACAATAGAGAGGAGAGCTGTGTTACCAGACCTGAGACACAGAAGTGGGATTTTTGACGACCAGTTGGACAGCTGGATCCAGGTTCTGTCTCAGAGACAGCATATGGGACTCCTTGACAAATCCCTCTTTTGTTGTGTTAGCTCCAGCTGGAGTTAGCTCCCTACGTTCCAAAGAGTTTTAACCCCAACAGAGTGGTTGAGGATCTGATCACAGGCTCAACTCTTGTTAAGGGTTGTCCCGGGCTGAACTGTATCTTCCCACCCTCTAGAAATGACTCCAGAGATTTAAGTCCCAAGTCCTCCCCTGTTATGAATGATCCTTTCCCATAGCCATGTAGATGGAGCCGCATTCTCCTAATCTTGCCTACTTACATACTCTAGCACCTCCCCTGGGTCCCAGGACCACCTGCAATTAGGGCAGAACAGTAGCTGGTACTCAGGTGAGGGTCCAATGATTCCCTCCCCAACACCTCATCCTTCTCTGAGGGAATGTCACAGCCTACAGACTCACTCTCCCAAGTAGGCACAGTTGACCACAGGAAGGTGTCCACAGGTCAGAGGACAGTGGCTCACAGCAGGCTTCTTTAAAACAGCCATCAAGGTAAAAACAAGATCACTAGAGGAGACTTAATTCATGACTGGTGACCTTAGCAGAGGAGGATATTAAAATACAGGCACACACAGAGGAATGCTGTATGCAGACACACGGAGAAGATGCCATCTGCCAGCTAGGCATGCGCCAGCTAGGCACGACGCCTTGGATGATAACACCCTGCTGGACTTCAGCCTCCAGCCTGGGAGAAAATGGGCTTCTATGTTGTATACTCCAGTCCGTGGCACTTTGTTCTCTCAGCCCTGGCAAACTCACCCAATGGCTGGTCCTTCCTCACTGCACTGTGATGGGCCTTTCTGTCCTTACAAGCTGAACCTCATTTTCTTGGCTAACTGTGGCACTATTCAACCAAACACTATTCAACTGAAGAGAGGAAGGGAAGAGGAGAGAGAGAGAGAGAGAGAGAGAGAGAGAGAGAGAGAGAGAGAGCATTGAAGGGATGATGGGACTAGATTTGTGTCTTCTATTACCCAGGGAAAAATAGGGATATTGAGGGAGGAGAAAAAGTAAAGAGCCCTGTGCAGAATTAGAGGTTAAGAAGCTCATTGGAGGCATACAATGAACACATTTTGAATTCCCTCATTGATTTTTTTTATCCAGCTGGTTACTGTGGACATGCCAACTGACAAAGAAGGTGCATCTGTGGTAGGAGAGAATTCCTCAGTCAGAGAGGAAAGGGGTCACTCTTACTGAGAATTGACTACGGGCCAGGGGCACTGACTTCGGTATATGATCAGCCCTCACAAGAATCTTATCAAATTCAGATTCACATCTGTAGCACCTACTAGAAAGATCTGGCATGGAGAAGAGGAGAATTTGGCCTACAGGGTTGATGATCACAGAACGGGGTTGGGGCACAGCTCTGTAGGACACCATGTCCATCCTCTGTGGCTTTACTGTCTAACAGCCATCTTTATTCTCATTGGCCCGGAGCTGCCTCTTCCTCTAGATTTCTCTGATGATGCTGGAGTGGGGTTGCCCCCACAGCCGTCTGTGCAGGGCTGGGTAGCCACACTCTGGCCAACGTTACTGAAGAGAAACCGACTCTTGGTTCAAGCAGCTCCCACTGCCAGTACCACCAACATTGGGGCAGGACAGAAAAGTTTCAGAACCAATGTCTTTTCCATCAATTAACTTGCTTTCCCCAGATAGCTGGCATGGAGTACTCCAGGTCAACCTCTGTTGAAGGGGACAGCCATTTCCAAGGTCTTGTCCAGTGTTTCCTCAACATCTGCCCTGTTGCCCACCCCAAACACAATTTTCTTCTGTTCCCCACCATTTCCATACATACCTTCTCACAATACTTCTTCCTACAGTATTGCTCCATTTCCCCTCATCCTTCTTTCCTTGCCCTGAACCACATGATTTATCACTGTCCTCCAACTCTAGACTCTTGTTTCTGTTCTTTTCTCCCAGTCCAACCTTCTCACTGTTCCCCCGTAGGGTATTACCAGCTCACTCATTGGTGAGTCTGTGTTTTATACCAAAGTCTACATTCCTCTTTCATTGTAAAAATCAATTTGAAGACATTTTGAGATGTGTATGCCTGGTGTGTTTATGTATACATGCACGTGTGGGTGCCTCTAGGGGCCAGAGGTTGACATTGGGTGTCTTCCTCAATCCTCCATCTTTTAAAGATTTTTTTATTTATTTCATGTGTATGAGTGTTTTGCCTGGATATATGTCCATGTATCACATGTGTGCCTAATACCCACAGAAGTCCTAAGAAGGGGTTAGATCCTTTGTTACTAGAGTTGTTGATAGTTGTGAACCACCAAGTGGATTCTGGGAAATAAACACAGTCCTCTGCAAGAGCAGCAAGTATTCTTAACTACTGAGCCATCTCTCTAGCCCCTCCACCTTAGTGAGACAGGGTCTCTTGCTTTACGTGGAGCTTGCTGAGTCAGCCCAGCTGGCTGGTGAGGGAGTTCCAGGAATCCACCAATCTGCTCCTCCCTGGTGCCTGGATCACAGGTCCACATCTTTGTGTTGGGCTTCGATACGGTGTTTGGGATGAAGCTGAGATCCCCGTGCTTGCAAACACTTTACTAACTGAGCCTTCTCCTAAGCCTTGCTAAGATGTGTTCTTTATCACAAATGGTTCCTCCTTCTGGCTTTTAAGATGAGACTCTTATAACTAGGTTGGCATTGAACTCACAATGTTCTTGTCTCTGCTGCCCATGTGCTGGGATCCTAGGCCTGTGCCACCATGCTTAGCTGGCTAGCTCCAAGTCGGCTGTTCACAACTCATGGCACCAAAGCAGTCTTCTGGATCTTCTTGTGGCTCATAGACTCCTTTAGGGAGTCTTTCCCACGTTGCGTCCTTCTTTACCACTCTTTCATGATAATTCAGTTCCAGTCACATCTGCATGCTGTGGCCCATTGGAGGACACTGAAATTTTAACCAGCTTCCATGCCATGCAGCAATGTCAACTCTGTTCAGAATGCAGAAAGAGGTGGACACAGAGACACAGAGACAACCACAGCAAAGACTCACTGATAATAACATCTTCTTATGTATTGGACTGTAATAACAGGCAGTGGCAGCCCCAGTCTCCAGCCCAATCATTTGTGCTTCAACATATTGAGAAACATTAAAAACTTCCATTTGCTCCCAGTGCCTTAATGACTGCAAGCCTGAGAGATAGGCTTACTTTGGCTTTACGAGACTCTTTGAGAAATGATAGAAGTTGCTTTTTTAAATTAAGGTGGCAACACCATTGATAATTTAAACATTGCAGGCATTCCAAAGCGCTGTGATTTGTAACGCTGGTTTTAATTAATGCCTGCAACCCGGCTGTGAAAATTGGGACCTGTAATTTGTGAGTTACAGTAACTGCTAGTGTTTATTAACCTAGCAGGTCAAATTCCAGTTTCATGGTCTTAGATACACATATATATCATCAGCCTATTAAACTTCAAGTTGAAAGGTGACGGGAGCGTGAAATAATCACACACGGGTAATGTGCCACCCCTGAAAACAGAGGTTTTCAGAGAGGAGAACACAAGACTGCTTCTTTCCCTCTCTTGGTTAACCCCTTCCTCCCCACACTGGCCACATCATCTCCTCTCTTCTGCACCAAGGAAGCTATTATTATACCGTTAGCCTTATCATCCCCCACAAGACTGGATTATAGAGAAGTTGAAAGGTTTCTTCCACCCTGTTAACTTCTATCCAAACTCTTGAGGGACTAGCTTTTCCCCATGTGCACAGTTTTGCAGTGGGGCCTGGGGTACAATGAGAACAGCATGAAATCCACACTCAGCACTTTACATGGGGTCAGTAGACATTCTGAAAACTTCTTCACAAACACACAGTGAGCATACATTCCAAAATGTAGGACCAGAAGTGTCTCGGATGCTCTCATACATCACAGGAATAGAGCCTAATCTGGACATGAAATTCATGTTTCATACTCATAGCCTGCAGGGGTTTGAGCAACTGAGCCACCTCCTCAGCCACTCAAGTGGTATTTTTTAATGTCATTTTGACCAAGGCACAGCACTGGAGCAGTGTCTCCTTATGACTATAATGGTAGAAAAGCTTTTGTCATATGGCTGTCGTGAGCTGTTAGTTTATTTAGAATTCCAGTGACGGAGATATGCAAAGCACCGTGCCAGTTGTTCACGGATAAAAAGAAGGACTCAGGTATGGGTGTCAGATGTCAATCAACCACCCAGGGTTCTTGTGGAGAGGTGCACGAGTGGCTGAGACATCACCAAGAATGACATGTGACCTGACCCAAAGGTCAGAAGGCTTCAGCAAGGGCGTGTACTTGAGTCTGCTGACCATTTCCCTGAGAACTTGGGCTTGGTGTCCTCAGTTTAGAAACGGGGTTGGTCGTGCTATTCAAAAGGCTGTTGTAATGAGTGGCTACCAATCTGTGCCACTTTTTCCACAGACTCATAGTGCTCATGAACAGCTGAAAGCAGCACCAGTTAAAATGTCCCTGTAGTTGCCAGCCAAGGGCTCTCTGAACCTCATGGCTTCCCGCTGGGCATCCCACCCTTCTACACAATATTGCTGTCTTGGAATACAATGCTGCTGGATCTTACTTATCCTACAAGGGTCTTCACAGAAACCCATGTGTAGCTGTAGAAAAGAAGGAGCAGAATAATAAACTTCACCTATCCCCCCGGCAATACTCTGATGGCTAATGGCTAACTGTGGCACTTTCAAGATCCTGATCCTATGGGAAGAGATGCCATTCCAAGAGTGTAGAAATCGTCTATCTTCCTGAGGCAATTAAGGCTGTACATACACAGTAGTGTGTCTTGGTAAAAGTTTGCCTTTTGCTCTTTAAATCATGGAGGTAGATAAAACTATATGCAATATCTGGTCCCATTTTATCATACAGAAAAAAATGTGACTCTGTTAACCTGCGCCTTTGTGGTGCAACAGCAATGCCAGCGGAGTCTTGATGTGATCGCTTGTTGGCTGCACAGGTCAGCTCAACATCCCTACTAGGTGTAGGTAGAGGTACATTGAGCTGTAGCTATTTATCATATCGATTTGTCCATCTCTCTGTCCGTCCATCCATCCATCCATCCATCCATCCATCCATCCATCCATCCATCCGTCCACCTGTCCATCATGGAACACTGAGAAAAAAGAAGCTGCTCACATTAGGCGAGGGCATAATTCAAAGATGGTACCTTCCTTGTAAGAGAAGCAACATTGCAGGCAGGGGCTGAGCTAGGTGAGTCCCAATCAGGAACACCTTGTATTTGTTCTCTTGGAGAGTCCTGTCAGGCCTGTTGCTTTCAGGCCAATTTACTAAGAGACAGAATGAAAATTAAGGAAGCCACCAATCACCACCTGCTGTGACTCTAACAAGAGAGAGAGAGAGACACCCCCCCCCCCTTCCCAGCCGCCACTGTTTCAAAACAGGTGTCCTGAGTTTTGGTCCGGTTTGGGTCACCGTGTCATCTTTGATGGATTACTTAATCGCTCTCTGCATCTGTTCCTGAAACACAAGGATGCTAGGGGGACATGGGAGATAGAATTGGGTTATTGGGAGAAAAGCCATGCAGCTGCTACACTGAGGATCATATTTCTGATTCTCTGGCAGACTTGGATGAAGTGGCTGTCGGTTCAACCTGCTGAGGTCAAGCACTTTAGAAGGAAGCACCCTGCTGACAATACCAGGTGATGCTCTGGGGACTTGAATGGACTTTGAGGTCATTGTGGAGAGGTATCAGTTTCCCCACATTTATCACTGCTGTGTGTTTTGCTGTGTCTTGAGCTTCCTCACACCTTCAAGTCTGTGGAGATCGTGCCCACACCTATGGCAGGCGTGATGATGCACAGGTAATAGAGCAACTCTGGTATCTCCCCCCCCCCCACAGTCCAGCCATCACCAGTGAGTAATTAAACCAATGCCAGAGCATCAGCATCTGTGAGCCTGTGAGACTGAGGCTTTACAACTTGGCCACAGAGGTCTTTTTGGCCACTGTAACACACTAGACTCTTTTTCTACTTTGAGCGACTTTATTCTTTTAAACCTGCTAATTTAAAATCCTGAGTGGTAGCTGGGATGCTGCCTGGGGCAAAATTCAACTCTATGCTTTGTATGGGAAGGAAAGCATTAGCCAAACCGAAATGATCAATGTGAATCAGGCCTAGGGAGAACATTTAAGCTACATGAAGATAAAATACTGTCACACTAGCACAGTTCCCTGCTGATCACTCAGCCAGCCACTTTCCTCCATTGAGATGTCTTTGATGGTTAATTATGGTTGTCAACTTTGTGGTATTTAGAATGATATTGGAAACAAACTCCTGGGCATGTCTGTGAGGGGCTTTCTGGATTGGGTTAACAGAAAGAGGGATGTGAGTGACCCCATCCTGTGGGCCAAATAAAAAGGGGAAAGAGAGTTGAGCTCTAGCATTCATCTCGCTCCGCTTCTTGGCCATTGATGCGATGTGACCAGCTGCCTCATGCTCCTTCCACAATGCCTTCTCCACCATGATGGACTGTACCCCAGAACTGTGAGCCAAAATACACCCTTCATTCCTTAAGATGTTTTGGTCAGGTGTTCCGTTGCAGAAGTGACCATTTGGGACAGTGGTGGTGATAACTTAATCCTTGATCTTAAAAATATGCTGTAGTGCTGATGGTCAGCAACTGGTAGGCTGTCACTCAGAGTGGCCAACATACAACTCAGTGAGTCTGAATGGTGAATCAGCCTGCTGATGAAGAACTCAGAAGACAGTAGCACGGGACCAGGGGCTGGCTCAGTGGTAGAGCACCTGCCTGCCTAGCATGTACAGGTCTAGGGCAGGGACATGAGCATGGGGGAGGTCGGGGGAGAAGAGGGAAGGTAAGGAAAGAAAATGAAATGGGAGGGAAAGGAAGAGAAGGAGGGAGGGAGGGAGAAAGACAGACAGAGAGAGAGAGAGAGAGAGAGAGAGAGAGAGAGAGAGAGAGAGAGAGAGAGAATGGGAATGAAGGAGAAAGAGGGAGAGAGATATTGTCTATTATCTAAACTACTAGGGACCAAAAGGTTTGCCATTGGGATGGTGGTGAACTATTTGCACTTTACACATGCAGCTAAATTTTATATAATTTTTTCCAGGATTTTGTGCATGAACCTAAGTTTCGTGGTGTGGAATTTTCCCTCGTGGTAGCAAGTCTGTGTTCAAAAGGTTTTGGTTTTTGTAACGTTTTGGGTTTGGTAAGCTTTTCAGGTTGGGAAGCCTGTTCAGTCTGAAAAATGTTCCTAGCTATGCATGCTGAAGGGTCTCTAAAAGGCAATGTTTTACATATGCGCTGTTGGCTGTGTGTCCTTCCAGTGCAATCCAGGAGTTCCATCAGCCTTCCACAGCATCACGTGACTGCTTCTCCTTTCTGTTAGCTTTAGCCTCCCTTTGCCAACCTCCACTTTCCTAGCCCCCCTTAGCAACAATCTCTACATCCAGAGGCCATCCTCAGACTCCAGCCAGAGTCAGCCACGGTTCCGAAGTCTTCCCGGCTGCCATGGTGACAGGAGATGCTCCTGTTGCCACAGTTGCATCAGAACGACCTCCACTTTCCTAGCCCCCCTTAGCAACAATCTCTACATCCAGAGGCCATCCTCAGACTCCAGCCAGAGTCAGCCACGGTTCCGAAGTCTTCCCGGCTGCCATGGTGACAGGAGATGCTCCTGTTGCCACAGTTGCATCAGAACGAATGGAAGGAGTCTAATATGTTTGTCAACCGCCAGCAGGCTCCGCCTCCTCAATTATCCCATCTAATTAGATTAGGAGCTGACAGCTGAGAGCACGCCCTTGTGACATTTCAGTTTGCCATATGAAAATGAGGAGCAAACAACTCGGCTTGTTTACTTCATTTAAACCCAGGTCCTTTGAGTTGTTACAGGAACTGATTTTGGTAATTAGCCATCATTTATGGTGTTGCGTGGTTTCATCTTCTCTGTGCTGCACACAACAGATGAAGCCGTGTAATAAAAAAGGTTGTTGGAAGGTGGCTTGAGGAAACTCAGGTCCTAAATGTCTTTAAAAGTCTTGGCAAATGCTTAGGGATGCTTAATGGGTACTCCTTTCTAATCTTGAAGAAGAAAAAACCAAAACTAAAGGGTGAAGTAATGGCTCAGTGGATGAGTGTTTGCTGAGCAAGCATATAGGACCCAAGTTGAAACATTGGCATGGCCGCATGTGGCTGTAACTCCAACACTGTGGGAAGCAGAGACAGCAGGGCCATCAAAGCTAGCTTCCAGCCTTGCTCCAGGTTCCGTAAGAGACCTTGGCTCAAGAGATTATGGTAGAGAGTGAGAGAGCAGGAAATCTGACATCCTCCTCTGGCCTCCATATATGCATGGACACGTGTATCTGCACGTATATACACACACACACACACAGAGAGAGAGAGAGAGAGAGAGAGAGAGAGAGAGAGAGAGAGAGAAACAATCGAAGTTATAAGTGGTTATCATGGTGTTTGAATGAGTTCACAGAGTTGAAAATGTGTACACACATGCACAAACACACACACACATGCACACTTGCACGCACACCTGCCCATCCGCCACGATATAAGAAACCAACCCATCATTACACAGCAGGAGTTCTATGCATCTGAGTGTTACACAGAGGTTGTGAGGAGGCAGTAAATTTCCACCCTGACTTTAAAGAGGAATGAAAGACTCCCTCCCCACAGCCATTCTCAGCTCTAGCTACAAGCCGGCTGCTACCAAAGATGCCATTATGACTTCTTGTACCAACGGAGGCACGATTTACAGCATGCCCAAACCGTCTTACAAGAGATAGCTTGAGGAACGGCTCTCAGGAAGGCTTGTATTTCTTAGTACGAACAGTTTCGAACAATAAATTTGAACAGGAGGCTTAACAAGGTTTTTGAACAGAGATTGAAAGTGGTGTTATCATGGGGGTCCTTCCAGGATTAAATGACATTGGACAGCGGCCAAGGCAGCAACCCATCTTTCGCTACTGAATTCTGTAGCCTTAAAAGAGAGGGCCGTCATACGGCTCTTGTGCAGAATTTACTGAGCTAAGTAAGAGGGGACGGCTGGGGGTGTGTGGCTAATACGAGAGAAGCCCCAAACTTTGAAATTATAAAAGCTGCACAGAATGGGAAGCGGTCTCACAGTGGGTATCTACTAGGAAGAATCCAGGAGCTTCACCTCAACCCAAACCAACTTCTACTGTTAAAGTACATGGAAGTCATCCCAGGTCACCTCATCCCCAGGTAGCAACAGACAGGTGGCCATTGGCACATGCCATATTTTTAGGGAACAGTTAGGGTGGGTGTCTAGGGGTGTGTGACACATTTTCATCTAGCATGGCCTTTACTTTAGCTATGCACTCGGCTGATTTCCTTAATGTTGTTTAATTTTTTTGTGTGTGTGAGTGCACATGTGTGCAGGTGCAAGTGCACAGGCATACATGTGGGGGGGGCAAGAGATTGCTATTGGGCTCCTTCCTCAATCACTTCTCTACCTCATATATCTTTAAGTTTTATTTTATGTTTATAAGCGTTCAACCTGCTTACATGCCTGTGTACCATGTGTATGTCTAGTGCCCTTGGAGGCCATAAGAGTGTGTTAGATACCCTGGAGGTGGAGTTATAGATGGTTATGGGTTCTGGGAATTGAACATAGGTCCTCTGGAAGAACAGGAAGTGCTCTTATGCACTGAACCATCTCTTCAGCCCTACCATGGTTTTTTAGACAGGGTCTCTCTCTGAACTCAAAGCTCACAGTGGGTCACCACAGTCAGCTTTGGTTTGGTGTTGTGTTGCGGGGGGTGATGTTTCTGGAGACTGAACATGAGTCCTCACGTCTGCATGACAGATGCTTTATAGACTGGGGCCCCCAGCCCCTGCTAGAGATTTTTCAAAAGCAGCTCAACTTTTCTTTCTCTGATATACATTAAAGTTTTAAAGTTTGCATTACTGATTTGATATGTACATTACATCCATAAGTTCTTGTTGAGACAGAGTTCTACTCTGGCTGGCCTGGAGCATGCTATGTAGACCAAGCTGGCCTCCATCTCATAGAAATCCTCCTTGCCTTTGCCTCCTAAGTGCTGAGATTAAAGGTATGTCTCTCTCACACACACACATGCAAACACATACACATGTGTGCATACACACACACATGCACACATGCATAGCTATTAAAACCTTAGTGCTCTTTCTAATTGTCCCCTAAAAATATGACATGTGTCAATGGCCACCAGTCTGTCACCATCCAGGGATGTAGTGACTCTAGGATGGCTTCCAGGCACTTTAACAGCAGAAGTTGGTTTGGGTTGAGTTCAAGCTCCTGAGACTCTTTCTAGTAGTTTCCAGAATGTCTCAAGCAAGGAAAGGGGGAGTCAGGAGTGGCCACATTGTGACACCAGACAATACACAAGAATGGTTTGTTTAAACCACAGGGTTGAGTGTCACAGGAAATTCTTATGTAGAGAGTGTAACCTTTGAGGAGGACTGAGACTCAGAGAGTGACTGGAGGGATAAGGTCTGCCCGTCAGACTCAGCAATCTTCTACCCCAAAAGATCAGTGCAACTTTAAACAAAGATCCCTCCAGCCTTTCCAGAAGGGCAGGATACCCAAGTGGAGAAGGAGCGCAGAGGAGGATCATACAGCCAATTTGTGACTGAGAAAAGAATCTGCTGCGGGGTCAGTCTGGCCTCTTGTCCTGACTTAGACCCTGGGCAGTCAATGGAAGGAGCGTGGAACAGGGAGGTGGGAAGTCCCATTGAGATAATTCAAGTCATGAACAGCTGACTGGCTCAGAAACATCCTGGCTGTTGGCCATGTGCCAAGACCTTGAGCTAAAGTATCTCACCCTGAGCAAATCCTCATGAGGGGCATGCTTGTGCTGGCCTCATGCCCAACCTGGGGAAACTGAGTCACAGCAGGGCAGCAGCAGCAGTCCAAAGTTGGGTTGCTTTATAGCAAGTGGAAAATTCAGGATTTGAACTCAGGAAACTCAAACTCTACCAGATTTTCTCAATGAGTTTTTACACTGGACCCCTAAATGGCTCCACGGTGTCTAGAAAATACTTATGCACCACGCTTCCAAGAGAAGTCTTTATGCCCAGGGACATAAAGATACAATGTGCAACCACTCACTGTGTACTTACACATGAAGGACCCTTGTGGGTCTAATCACGCTATTTGTACCAGCCAGAGACACACATCTAGAGGACTGTCCGCCTGACCCCAGTTTCAACTGCTCACTTGGCTAGCTGTGTGACTTGTGACCATGACTTAAGTTCTCTAAGCCTCATCTGTAAAGCAAGGCAGTGAGAGTACCAACCTTAACAGTGTGAGATGTGGGTTAAGGTAGTCACTGTATTCATCACGTGTCAGCAATGAGTGGCAGAAGTTGACCAAGGGATCGTGCCTGGCAGAGAAGCCTGGTGCCTGACAGTTGCCTGTGTCCTTGATACCCAAGGTCAGGCCTGCTTCTGGACAGATCCTGGCATCTTTACTCAGCTAGGAGGAACTTAGTCTTGTTTCTATTCGGTCCTCTCTAGCTCACTTTGATCCAGCCATGCTAGTCACCTGATTCACATATGTTTCTGCCTCAGAATGTTCACACTCACTGTTCTGTCTGTCTCGTGTACCCTATGGGTGGCTCTACCTTGCCTTGTCCAAGTTGTGCTCAAGTGCCCGGATCTGCTTCCCTCCTGTGTAGCTCTCTATGGTCTTAGGACACTCACTCAGCAGACATTCTGCACATTTCCCCCTTTTGCTGACCGTCGGCCTCCTCCGCAGCTCTGATCAATGAGAAGCAGATCTTTGTCTATATTGCTGAAGCCAAGTCCTGTGTATCTAGAAGAATGCCCACGCATCTCAAGACCCAGTATATGCATATGAAATGAAACATGGATGGTTCTGTCCAGGCAGAAGGACCACTGACTTCAGCAGCACAGAAACCAGAAACAGAAGAACCGCTGACCCAGGAAACACAAGAAGACAGGGAAGAGTGGGCACTATGAGCCACCTTAAAAAGTAAAAGTACCGTCCTCCCCACCCTTCCCTGAGTGTACCTCTGTGAAAGCTCCCAGTCTGTGACAGCATGCTCACTCGTGAGTCCACGGGGATACAGCTGCAGCTTAATAGCTCTTAACTTCCCAGACCCACTCAGAAGCTTCAAGGTCATCTCAAGTCACTCATGAACAAATGATGTCACTGAGGCCTGAGAACTAAATTCTTTAAAGTTGTCCCCTGACCTAAGAGCTGTTTTATCTCTAGACATTCAGCCAAGGTTTCTTCTAGAGCTCTCTGAAAAAAAAAAAAAAAAAGCTTTTGAGTAACACTTATTTATTTATTGTGCATATATGTGAGCATCCCCATGGGCCATGGTGTGCACATGGAGGTCAGAGGACAACTTCCATTTTGTGGGTCTCAGAATAGAAATCTCTTCACAGCCCGAGCCTGTACCCATTGAGCTATCTCTCTGGCCTGATCCCCATGTTTTCTCAATTGGAGAGAGAACGTAATAAAGAAAGCAGTGTCTGCAGCATGGCCAGGCTTTCTCCTCTGCTCCGGGAGGGCTGACATCCCCCAGACTCACACAATCAATGTGTTGCTTCTAGAAAGTTCATGAATCGCAGCCAGCTCAACGTGATGTTCCCTGTCAGGGAAGGAACTGGGATGTTTCCAAGACTGCAAAGGGAAGTCACCCAACAGGAGGCCCCAACACTTCGAAAGGGGGACCTGAGGGTGTCTTGTACCCATTGTCTACATGCTGTGGCTGCTGTCCCAGCCAGGCACAGTGAGGGCCTGTGTGAGGATCCCGCAGTCCCAGTGGGGAGGATGTGAGCACAATGTGCTCCCACAGAACACCAGGTCCTTGGCCTCAGCATCTTGCAGCTGTGTGCATCTGGAACAGTGTGTCCTGAGGGAGCTGCATAAACACAAGACCCACTGAGGGGTCGGATGCTGAGGGTGGAACCAGGGCAGCTGAGGATGCTGCAGCCATGTGAGCTGCCTTTCAATCCAAACTGAGGAGACACCATTGGTTTTTCTGTGTATTTATTTTTTAATTAGTATACTAAACCACAGGTTTTCTGTTTTTTTTTCATACAAACTTAGTTTTAATTAATCCTGTATCCTCCTCCCCCATCTCTCTGACCTCTGTCTTTACTGAATCCCTCCAACCCAAATTCCCACTTCCAGTTTCATATCCCATGTGGGTTTTTTAGATTAATTATTTTAGTTTATTGTATGAGTATTTACCTACATGCACACATATGCACCACATGTGTGTTTGGTGCTCACAGAGGTCAAAAAAAGAGCATCATATACCCTGGAACTGGAGTTACAGATGGTTATCACCCACCATGTAGATGCTGAGAATTGAACCTGTGTTCTGTGCAAAATTAACAAGTGCTCATAACTGCTGAGCCATCTCTCCAGCACTATGTCCCATGTGTTCTAATGCCCCCCTCACTCCCCTTCCTCTAAGACTCTTTCTTCCCCATCTCATGGGCCTCCCAACCCTAAAGTGAAGAATCTCTGCCCAGGAACTTCAAGACCCTGAAAAGGAAATCGATGATGACATTGGCTGATGAAAGAACCCCCCTGCTCCTGGATTGGCAGAAGTAACATTGTGAAGATGCCCATCCTTCCAGAGATTATCTGCAGAGTCATTGTGATCCCCATTGAATCCCATTGATCTTCTTCACAGAACCACTCAAAACCAATCCTAAAATGTGCACTGACGGACAGAAGACCCCAGATAGCAGAAAAAAAAAAAAAAAAGCGGAAACATCCATTTGCTGCTGGGGCTTCAGTCTGTCTTAGCTGTGGCATTCCTGTCCTTCATGGTGGCACATCCCATAGATTAGTAACCTAGCTTAGGCATCTTCGGGTCTCTCACCTTTCACCAGCCTTTCCTGTTATGCCCTCCTATCCCTTCCTGTCATCAGATGTGGGCCTAAGCTCTGCCTTTTGCTGTCAAAATCCAAACACCAACACTCTAAACAGTTGGTGATCATTTAACAGGAAGATGCCAACATGAATCTCTCTGGTCTATACCTGTGAAATTCCTACAACCTACATTCCAGGTGAGATTCAAGAACAAAAGCTGCAAGAGCTTTTGTGGCAGAGCCAAGAGTCCAACCAAGCCTGACTGAGTGACAACCTACCCGCTGCCATGCACACAAACACTTGAGTAATGAGTTTTAACATTTGGAAGCAAAACATTTAAGCTCATGCATGCACATGGCCCTACCTGGTGTAGACTCCCCATTAGACAAATAGCAAGAGTCCCTCTCCCAGAACCATAGCTGGATTCTGTCCTTAAAAGACTTCAGATCAGTGAATACCCTAACTTTCATCATAGAGCCTTTCTCTAGTAACTGATGGAAGCAGATGCAGAGATCCACAGCCAAACACCAGCCTGAGCTCCAGGAGTCCAGTTGAAGAGAGAGAAGAGGGATTCTTTGAGCAAGGGCAACAAGATCATGATGGGGAAACCTACAGAGACAACCAAACCAAACTAGTGGGAACTCATAAAATTTAGATCAAGAGCTGTGGAGTCTGCATGGGACTGGACTAGGCCCTCTGCCTAGCGAGACAGTTGTGTAGCTTGATTTGCTTAAGGGACACCCTGGCACTAGGTTCAGAATCCATTCCTCGTGTATGAGCAGGCTTTTTGGAGCCCACTACCTATGATGGGACACCTTGCACAGCCTTGATGTGTGGGGGGAGGGGCTTGGACCTGCCTCTACTAAATGTACCTCCCCATGGGAGGCCTTATCTTCATGTAGGAGCAAATGGGGGGTGGGTTGGTAAGGGGAGTCTGGAGGGGTAGGAGGAGGGAAGAGGGGGATCTTTGATTGGTGTGTAAAATGAATTAAAAATTCTTAATAAATTTTTTTAATAAATAAACAACAATAACAAAAACAGTAATAGTCTTACAATGTCCCTCAAGACACAATTTTAGGACTGTGGGTCGTTTGTGGCATGAGATCTTAGGTTCCTGATCAATGGCTTCCTGTTCTTCTGTATAGCCCCTGGCACTCATTGAAATGTTTAGGCTTCTGTCAATTTGTCTAATATTTTCCCTGTTTCTTATCTTTCCCCTCTTCTTAATGCTTCCTTTATAAAGAAAAACATATGAGGTTGAACATATGTTTCAGTGGATAAGAGTGTTTGTTGCCCAATCAAGAGGACCTAAGTTTGAATCCCCAGCATCCATATAAAGGATCCATGAATGAGTATGAAAGCCTGTAACTTTCTGCACTGTGGGGAGAGAGCTGGGAGGAGACAGGAGGTTCACTAGGACTTGGCGACCTCTAACCTAGCTCTAGGACCAGTGAGAAACCCTCTCAAGAGACTAAGTCAGAGACATCTCCCTCTGGCATGAGTGTGTGCATACATGTTCATATTTGCACACATGGGAACACACACACACACACACACACACACACACACACACACACTAAAACTCTCACCCATTCAGGGTTGTACACAAGAATTTATAAGAATAAATTATAGCAGAATGGAACTAAGACATAGATTAAATTTTCCCCATCCTTCCTACCTTTTTCTTCTTTCCGATACTGGGGTTATAGGACCTCACACATACTAGGTAAGTGCTCTACCACTGGGCTACTTCCCTAGGTCAGGATGAGCACCCTGACCAGAAGGTAATTAAGTGAAGCAGCCTCTAAACAGTCAGTGGGGAAGTGCAGAGATTTTTGTCTGTTGTGGGAATGAAGCAAGTCCTGCAATGATCCCCTTGGGCCAGGAGTAGGAGAGAGAGCCTTAGAAAAGAAATAGAAGGCATTGCTTATCAGGTCTTCAGAGACTCTGCAAATGATGTCACTACAGGCATGAGCAGAAAAGACGTGGTACCCTTCCCAGGAAGAGATTCAAGAGCTCTATAGCTGTTACGCATACGCTCCCATTTAATTCTCCACACAGTTCTTTGGGGACATGAGCTATTATCTTCACGACTTCACAGATGCTGAAGCAGAGGCTCCGGAGAATTGGATGAATAGCCTGGAGCACACAGAGAGAAGGGCTCAACCCCCGGAAGACCCAATGAAGAGGATGGAGAGTCTATGCAGCCTCCTCTTGCTTTCTGTTCTAGTGTGGCCTGAATGCAGGCATCAGGAGGCAGCCGAGCCTGAGGTATTCTCCTCTCTCCTTCAACCCCTCTCTCTTACTCCATTCTTTCTCTTCCTCCTCTTCCATCCCCACTCTTTATCCCTCCCTCTTAAATTCGAGATGAGACAATGACTTCGTTGTTTAAACAGGGGGTCTGCTTTCTGTCTTTGGTGCTCATAACAAACGCTCGCATGGTTCAAGCTACTTAGCGCATTTTTGGAAATGCAAGAAGCATCAAGGTGAGTCCTAATCAAATTTATTACAAAACCCTCAGTGACACCACCATAGACCCATGATTACACCTCATTCCTCCTGGGTCAATAGCACAGGGGAGTGCTGGGGAGGATAGAGAGGCTCAGGTACCAGGTATAAAAGGAATTCTGGGAACTGCATGTAAAGAGTAAGGAGAGTTTTATTTAGGACCCAGGGAATGCATAAGGGATGTGGGAGGCTAGAGCTGGGAGGCTCTTAACCAAGCAAAGGGAACCCAAGTGTCTTCCCTGGGCTCTGCCTAGTCACCATTTTATTGCTTAGGATGGAACATTAGTAACAATTCACAGGGGACCATGACACAGGGACACACACTTTAGAGGCAGCCAGATCTTGGGTCAAGTTGTTATTTTGTTCTCCACTTAACTGAACAGATTATTTGGTACATCAGTCATCAACAGCTTCCCTCATAAAACAGACATCATAATATCCCCCAGCACACCCTGCTCTGAGAGTGTAATGGCAGCTAGGTCCAGGGTCAGTGACAGAACCAGTCTCGAGAATACAGTAGGGGGGTGATAAAGCAGGTCATCTGACATTCTCCTCTGGCCTGAGTGCACACCTAGGCACACATATCCACACATATAGTGTGGATTCATACAGTGTGCATTCATATCTCTCACTCTCTCTCTCTCTCTCTCTCTCTCTCTCTCTCTCTCTCTCTCTCTCTCTCTCTCTCTCACACACACACACACACACACACACACACACAAATGGCAATGACATTTGTAGAGGGTTCAGCCCAGTGCCAATCACACTGTATGCACTCTACCAGTGGTCACCCTAAAAATGTCACCACACATTTTCTGGGAGACTATCATAGTGTAAATATGGTAAACATGCTTAAATGCATAGGCCATTCTAATGCAAGATGCAGAGTTCCATCTGTGCATCTCTGCTGTGAGAATCCATCTTGCTGGGCATGTGTATGGTTTCAGGCACACACATATACAGGAGGACACAAGACTTCATAGAGCAAGTCTCTTCCTGTGAGACCGAGTGCTGAGCATAAAATGGTGGCATGTCCCCATTCAATGAAGAACTCTGAATTAGTCACTTTTCTCACTGCTGCAAGCAAATTTCTGACAATAAGCAGCTTAATGGAGGATTTTGGGTGCTGGGGCTCACTCTCCATCATGGCAGGCAACCCATGGAGCGTGAGGCAGCTATTAGTCAAGAGGCAGCGAGAAATGATTGCTGGTGCTCAAGCTCCTTTCTTGGTCGTATTTATTCCAGGTCACCAGCTTGTGGAGTAGCGCCGACCACATTCAGGGTGCTTCCCTCTTCCATTAAACCTCTCTCCAAACACCTTCAGAGACACATTCAGAGGCGTGCGTCCTAGGTGATTCTAAATCCAGCCAAGTTGACACTCGAGAGCAACCACCACAGAATGGCAATGTTGTTGGCAGGCAATCTGAAGAACTGTATTTTGATCATTTAGTGTCTGAGCCTACCCCACCACATGGCAGCTCTTATCACCCTGTCACTCAATAGACTACCACAGGCCTTTGGTTTGCATGGCCAACGGAGGAGATGGGCTCACACCGTTTCAGCTTCTGCTCAGTGCCAGGATGATGCAGGTCACACAGATTAGGCCTGACACCCCCGGAGCCTCTCTTTTTGCTGATATTGGGGTGAACTTCAAACACAGCTGAGACTCCAAGTGCATCTTATTAGCATGAGTTGCTGGCCGGAACAAAGTCTGTCAAATTATTTGATAAAGATCTGTTCATTACCCTTATCCAGCCCAAAGGAAAATATAACTGAAATGCGGTCACACGCTGCCGGAGTGTGGGAATAGGACTGCTTCTTCTTTCTCCCTAATTACAAAACCAAGGCTTAGAAAAAACACATAAAGGCAAATCAGATAGGAGAACGAGTTACAGGCTCCGGGTGCTGTTGTGTTTTGTTTTGTTTAAGTGGGGAACCTTTCTTTCTGAGTGAGTCACCAGTTAAGAGATTTTGTAAACTCTCCAAAAGAAACAACCTAAACCCCAAACACAAGCCTGCCCCCCCATCACTCATACACAAAAGACACTCCTGAAACGTGTGTGTGGGGGGATTGGGGACAGCGCTGGGTGCTCACACATCTGTATGCAGATGTCTGGTCCATGAGGGTTCTGAAATGGATGAAGGCACTAGTATGCCAAAGAGTGCTCTCTCTCTCTCTCTCTCTCTCTCTCTCTCTCTCTCTCTCTCTCTCTCTCTCTCTCTCTCTCTCTCTCTCTCCTGGTCTGGGGAGGGAGGATAAACAATGCTGAGGGGCAGATCTTGTGCAAACAGCCATAGCTGCTGCGAGTTCCTGAGTGCAGTCAACACTCTAGCGTGAAGTGGGAAGGCGTCATGAGCCCCCACTTGTAACTGCGTAGCTGTGGCCAACTGATGGCTTATGCAGGAAGGAGAGTCAGTTTCTATAAGGATGTGGCTCCACTGGGCGGCCCCACCCGCAGAAGTATGCAGCTATCACAACTGGATTTGGTGGGTTACTAAATGTTACAAAACAAACACCAAGATGATATGACATTGAGGAGCTTAGTGGGTAGGGATGGGTCTGGGAAGAGAAAAAGGAAGCCTCGGGATGAACATGATCAAAATGCATTATATGAAATTCTCTAAGAATTAATTTTTTTTTAATTTTTTTTTTGGTTTTTCGAGAAGAATTAATTTTTTAAAAAAACCATAAACAGGCTACAGTGCAAGCAGTAGAAATCTCCAGTACACAGGATGAGGAGGTGCTTCTCCACCTGAATCTCCACTGCATTGCTAAGAAGAACAGGGAGCTACCAAGGTCACTGTTCGGACTGGATGTGAAAAGGAGGCTGTTTGCTATCCAGGGTCCCAGGATCTTGCTTCCTGACCTTGCTCCTCTTTTCCCTGTGAGCATTACTCCAAAATGGGACTAGTCTTAGGGACAATTCTCCATTAGCCTGCTGTCAGCCATCAACCCAGATCAAATGACTTCAAAGAGTCGTACTGTTGGCAAATGGCTCAGCAAAGCACTTGCTGTGCAAACTCTAGGGCCTGAGGTTGATCTCCAACAACCTATGTTTAAAAACAAACAAACAAACCCCCACCCAACTAAAAACAGGGCCAGTGGAGTGTGGTTGTAATCCCAGCATGGGAGGTGGAGACAGGAAGATCCTTGGGCTTACTGGTCAGCTCGTCTAGTCAATCAGGAAGCTCCTGGTTTGGTTATAGAATGTGTCTCAAAAAATAAGATGGAAAGCAATTAGGAACACACCCAATGCCGACCTCTGTCCTACACACACATACACATACACACACACACACACACACACACACACACGCACGCACGCACGCACGCACACTAGCCAGCTGTGTTTTCATGTGGGAAATTTTTCCTTGTGGTCATGGTTCTAAAACTCTGAGTAATGACAACTCAGGGAGGTGAGGGTAGTCAAGCAGATTGAGAGTGTGGGAAAATATTTTGGTTTGGATCTTAACTGTCTTCCAGGATTTTTGGGAAGAGTCTGTAGGTAAAGCTTGCTTCAGAACCCACATTAAAAAAAAACAAAAAACAAAACCTGAGGGAGTGTGGAGGTTTATTCAGACTCCCAGACTATGGAAGATAGAAACCAGATGCCCAGGGCAAACTGGCTACCCAGATTATTGAATAGGCAAGCTCTTGTCTCAGCAAGAGACCCTCAGCAAGAGATCAATATATGTGATGGAGAGTGATTGAGGAAGACACTGGTGTGAACCTCTACATGCAGGTATACACACATTCAAACACTCATACATGCATGCATGCATGAATAACACACATTTACACACATGTCCACCCAAGGCTGGCGTGTTACAGACTTGTATACTAGCCTGTGCTGTTAATGGGAGGTAATAGAACCTTTGTGGGGTCAGACCTGGTAGAAGAAAGCCTTTGAAGAGAATACTGGGGCTCTGGCTCTTATGCTTCATCTACTCTCCTCCTTGGTCTCCTCAAGGGTGATTTGGCCTCCCTACTCTGTGCCTCCACCCTGATGTACTATGTCCCTACATTGCTAATGGGACCAGGTGACCATGGACTGAACCTTTTAAATCATGATTCAAAATAGCTCTTTCCTCTTTGTTCATGATCTTGGGTATGTTGTCACAGTGACAGAAAGCTAGTACAGAGAGGCCAGCTGTTCTTTAGGTGGATTATTTAATGGGTCGAGGGCTTTGGGAATAATCTTGAGGCAGATGGCTCTCTGCTTCTGTGACTACAGCATCTATGATTCAACTGACCATGGACTGAAAGTGTTTGGGCATCATCACTTCTATATTGAACAGAGAGACTTTTTCTCATCATTATTCCCTAGGTATAGAGTAGATTAGTGATTTACACAGCATTTGGACTTTGGTAGATGTTATAAGTAACTCAGAGATGATTTAATTCATCCAGATTTGTAGGGTTAATCTATAGATGATTTATTCTGCTCTGTAACTGTATGTGCATAGGTTATACGCAGATGCCACACCCTTTCATACTCAAGTACTTCAGGATTTTGGTGTCTGCAGAGATCCTGGAGGCCATCCCTTAGAGACCCTGAGGAATGACCGATAAAATGACCTTACCCCTCTTCCATCAGTGTGTACAGCTAGACTACTTAATCCTGCCCCCATGTATCAAGAAAGAGCCATGGATCTTGGCATGGTGTACACCTTTAATCACAGCACTCAGGTGGCAGAAGCGTGTGGACCTCTGTAAGTATGAGGTCTGGAATGCACTGTGTATACTCTGGTATACACAGTGCATTCCAGGCCATTCCTGGACTGCATAGTGAGACCCTGTCTCAAAACAAAACAGAACAGGCTGGGAGAAGGGTGTCCATGACATCCAGACCAGCCCACAACATCTCCTGCACCACCCTCGACACTTAAGTATTATTTCTGAGGCCCTAGAAGATGACTGACCAGGCTGTATGGTGGGAAGTGCTGGAGCCCAGACTCCTGAGAACAGCAGCCTCAGCTGACTGATGCTGGATTGCGGGTAAGTGGGGAAGTAAACACCTACAGTGCCAAGCCCTTGTGCTATGTGTTGAAGCCACTAACGTCACATGATCTTAATGATAAAATAGTAGCTATTTTCACAAGCACATCTGTCAAAATGTTTTAGACTCTCACAGTCACCTACGTGCTTGTGCTCTAATGTCACTTCCATCGCTGTGATCAACTATCCTGACAAAAAGCAACACAGGGAAGGAAGGGTTGATTTGACTCACAGTTCTAGGTTTCAGTCCATCATAGAAGAAGAGTCAGAGTGCCAGGAGCTTGGGACAGTTACTCACACCACATGCACAGTTCAGAGCCAAGAGAAATGAACACACCTATGCTGCCTGCTAACTGATGCTTAGTACTAGCTGGCTTCCTGTACTACTATACAGGTCAAGGCCCAGCCTAGGGAATGGTGCCACGCACAGTGGGCTGGGTACGTCTATATTTCCAAAACAATTAATAATACAGATAATCCAGCATGCAAGATGAGCTGGAGCAATGGTGGCTCAGAGCTTGTGGGAGTGGCCAACTTGAGGCCCAAGCAACAAGAGGGAGTCTGTGCCTGACACTGCCTGAACGGCCAGGATCTGGAAGCTGGGTTTAGAAACCTAGGATAGAACCAAACATGATTGCAAAAAAAAAAAAAAAAACCCTCAAAATGATTTTAATGATATTCTGCTTATAGCTCTGTGCTTAGCTCAAGCTGTGATCAGAGAGGCTTCCTCTAGCAGCTTATGGGAGCAGACACAGAGACCCATAGCCAAACATTAGGTTTAGCTTGGGGAACCCCATAGAAGAGGAGGAGGAAGGACTGTAGGAGCCAGCAGGGTCAAGGACACCAGGAGAACACAGTCCACAAAATCCACTAAGCAGGGCTCCTAGGGACTCACAGAGACTGAAGCTGCAACCAGAGTCTACATGGCTCTGTGGTGGGCCCTCTGCATACACACCGTGGTTATTTAGCTTTGTGTTTTTGTGGGACTCCTAACAGATGTGGGGGCATCTCTGACTCTTTTGCCTGTTCCTGGGATCCTTTTTCTCCTCCCAGTTTGCCTCATCCAACCTTGATATGAGGGCTTACGCCTAGTCTTATTACATCTTGTTATGCTGTGTTTGGTCAAAATAACTGGGAAGCCTGCTCTCTTCTGAAGGGAAACAGAGGAACAATGGATCTGGGAGAGAGGAGAAATGGGGGCCCTGGTAGGAGGGGCTGGAGGAGAGGCCACAGTTGGGATGTATTGTATGAGAGAAGAATAAAGAAAAAGAAAAAGAATAAAAGAAAACAAAAAACAAACACAATAAAGACGATCATCCATGAACGTGCCCACAGGCCAACCTGATTTAGACAATTCTTCAGTTGAGACTCTCTTTAATACTCAAGTCTTTGGGGGGCACTCTGGATCTAAATAACAACAGCATTGAAAAGTCAATTTGACCTAATAGAAGTTGAAGGAAATTTCCAGAAAGAAGATTCTCACCTTTATCTCTGCTCTACCTTTTATCCACAAGGCACTAGGCTCCTCTGAATACCTTGCTGATTCTCAGTCTCTTTATGTTCCACGGTATTGATTGGAAAAAGAAAAAAAATCCCAGGTCTCACATACTTGCATTGTAGAGAGCAGAGGCTAACAGTGAGCTCCCACATCAAGGCTTGGAAACAAAGACTTAGAGCAGAGCAGAGGATATGGAGCTCAGGGTGCTAAGGCTGCAGCCTTTGAGTAAAACAATGATTAGAATGAGATCCATGAGGCTAAATACCTGCTCGTTTTTAAACAATTGACATTTTAGAGAAAGCTTAGAAGCGCTCTATTTGTACTGTTGAATATAATTGCATCTAAAGGAACCTGTCATTAAAATTCAGGAATGTCTGTTAACAACAAAAAAGAGGGTCTGTGGTGATGGCTAATGGTTAAGAGTACTTGTGACTCTTGCAGAGGACTCAGGTTTGATTCCCAGTACCCACATGACAGCGCTCAACTACCTGAACTCCAGTTCATGGGGTTCTGTTGCCCTCTTCAGGCCTTTGCAGGCACTGCATGTATGTAGTGCATATACACATGCAAATATCCACACATACACATATAATAATAATAATAATAATAATAATAATAATAATAATAATAATAATAAATCATCTTCAGAAGAACAACAACAAAAATAATGGGAGTTACTAAATATTAATAATTGCCAAGACTCTAGAACTAGTAAATATTTTCTGACGATCTATATAAAGATAGGATGGCTTTGTCGCTTTCATGTTAGTTAGCCCAACAATGAGTGGTTCCTGGAAGTCTGAGTGGTGCTCAGTTCTGCTCAGAGGCACCTGTGGGAAGAGACAGAAGTGTCTGCCTAAGAGAACTCCATTTCTTAGCACCACCTCTGCTTCTGATAAGAAATAATAACCCTACTTCTGCTGTTAGGAAACTATGCTAGATAGTACTTTGTCAACTTGACACAAGTTAGAGTCATTTGGAAAGAAGGAATTTCTTTTTCTTTCTTTTTTTGAGACATGGTTTCTCTGTGTAGCCTTATCTGTCCTGGACCTCACTCTATAGACCAGGGTGGCCTCAAACTCTCAGAGATCCACCTGCCTCTGCCTCCCGAGTGCTGAGATTAAAGGCGTGCACCACCACTGCCCAGCTAAAGAAAGAATCATAATTGAGAAAATATCTCGATAAGATTGGTCCATAGACAATTCTGTGGGCCATTTTTTTGGCTAATGATTGACATGGAAGGGCCCAGGTCATTGTGAATGGTACCACACCTGGGCAGGGTCCTAAATTATATAAAAAAGCAGTAAGCAATGTTCCTCCATGGCCTCTGCACCAGCTTTTGCCTCTAGGTTCTTGCCCTATTTGAGTTTCTACCCTGAGTTCTGTCAGTAGATGGACTGTGATGTTTCAGAAATAAACCTCTGCTCCCCAAGTTGATTTTGGTCAGAATGTTTTTTATCACAGCAATAGAAACCAACCCCACCTAAGAGAGGAACCATGGGCTCTATCCTGTTTTCTGTCTCACAAGGGAGAAATGTGGCCACCAGGCTAAGTTGGGTATAGTACATGCTTCGCATGACCATAGTCATAAGGCCAGTTGCAGTGTTTGTTTGAATCTTAAAGGTTCATCTTCTTGTAGACGCTGGTCTCCAGATAGCAATAATACTGAGAAGTGATAAAAGCTACAGCGGAGGAGCCTACTTAGAGAAGACAGGCTACTAGAGGCCTGTCCTTGAAGGGGCTATCATGGCCCTGCTACCTACCTCTCCCAACTCCTGTTTCCTGGCCATTTTGAGGTGAGCAGCTTTGTTCCAACGTGTCACATGCTCTCTGCCATGGTATTCTACTTCACCACAGGCCCAGAAGTAATAAGCATGGGGCGTCTTCCCCATATGCCTCCCTGTCTTGGCACTTTCTTTTCTAAGTTAACATCCTCCCTCCATCTCTCTCTTCCTAACTCTATTCTTCACCCTCCAAGCCATTGTGCCTCCCAGAGAACATCCCCAAATTCTTCTCCTCAAGTGGGTAAGGGACTCTGGGCTCTACTGTGCCACACCTGCATGGATCTCACCATCTAACAGGCTGAATCATCTCTGTCACCCTCTACAAATCATGGTCACCCTGAGGCACAGACACCATGGTTTGTATTGTTCTAATTATTATTTGAGGGGCTGTGGATGGATCTCTGTGGTAGAGCACTCACCTAGCATGTACAAAGCACCACACTCCATCTCCAGCACCATAAATAATAGAAATGAAGAGAGGATACCCCAGATAATATATAGAATGATGCTGACAATTATTATTTTGGCTCCTGGCACATCACAGATGCTATAACATATGTATTTGGTGAAAACTGTCCAACTTTCTTGCTCTGTAAATGAGAAACACCCCTTCAAAAGAGGAAGTGCATTGTTTAAAGCCACAGGACTTACATGAAGGAGTCTCGGGTCCACGACACCTCCAGAGCATAAGCCCAGCATGGCACTTGGGAGGGAATGTGAGCAGTGGAAATAAACTGAGGAACAGCTGTAACCACCATTGGCCTGTGAAATCCCTGGCTCTCCAAACTCACTAATGTGTGAAGCTTTCAGAACCCGAGGAAGAGACAGATCGAAGAAGTGGTTTATATTTGCAGAGGCAAGAAGCAAGCAGGGTGGTGGTGGCGTTCACACCTAATTAGGTCATGCATTTTGTCAGCAGGCTGTGAACTTTTCTGCTAACACTAAAGGGATGGATTGAACACACTGGCTTCCACACACACATATGGGGGCCAGATGCTGGTATGCTGGTATGTGCAAGGATTGCTGTAGAGAGGGTTTGGGAAGAGGAGAAAGGGGAAACAGGGAGACAGGGAGGTGTTCTGCAAGGTTATAGGGGAACATTCTTCACCTTTCATGAACTTGTTACAAATGAAAAAACCAAATGACAGTCAATTAGAAATCTAACCACAGGGGCTGAGAAAACGACTCAGTCAGCAGAATGCTTGTGATACAAACATGAGAACATGAGTTTGCCCCCCTTCCCCCGTCTCTCATGCATGTGTGTGCGTACACACACACACACACACACACACACACACACACACACACACATACACATGCACAGAATTGGGCATGATGACAAATAGTTGTAATTAGTCCCAGCACTGAGGAGGCAGGGACAGGAGGGTCCCTGGAGTATACTGGCCAGCCAGCCTAGCTTAATCCATGAGCTCCAGATTCAATGAGAGAGCCTGTCTCAACAAGATGGAGGGGCTGGAGAGACGGCTCAGGGGTTAAGATCACTGGCTACTCTTTCAGAGGACTCAGGTTTGATTCCAAGTACCCACATCATAGCTCATAACCCTCTATAACTCCAGTTCTAGGGGACCAAAACCTTTTTCTGGCCTTTGCAGGCACTGAGCAAGAACATGGTACACAGACATACATGCAGGCAAACACTCACACACATGATAGATAGATAGATAGATAGATAGATAGATAGATAGATAGATAGAAAGATAAGATGAGATGAGATGAGATGAGATAAGATAAGATGAGATAGAAAGCAATTAAAGCAGATACCTGATGCTGGCCTCTGGCCTCCATGTGCACACACATATGTATTTATACTCACCTATACACACGTGTATACACACACACACACATACTCTCTCTCTCTCTCTCTCTCTCTCTCTCTCTCTCTCTCTCTCTCTCTCAAGGAATCTATATATATATAAAGAATCACAGCTACACATACAACCTGGGTGGTGCCACATGGCATGGATCCCTCACTAACACTTCCTAGAGCGTGGCTGCCCATTCCACACCTACTGATCCACCTCTGGGTGGAAGCTGCTTTTATCTGCTGAGTCACCCACCTCATTGGCCCAAATCTATGTTGTTCAGGAAGATATACTCATTAGGAAAAATGGCAAAGAAAGAAAGAAAACATCACATACAATCCAGGAGACTGATTCGTTGCTGGAGAGAAAGGAGACCATAGATGGGAACTGGGAACGTGGCTCCTCTCTAAGCTGGGTGAGGAGTGCATAGGTATTGGTTTTATTTATGTCCACACCTTCCACAAAAACATCATATATTCTTATGTGGCGATATTTCGTAATTTCCCAAACCAAAAGCAGCCGCTGGGTATTTGGTAACAGGAAGGCAGGAGAGAATCTTCTGCCTACAGATCACCCTGGCAAACCCTTAAGTATCTGCAATGTTTATGATAATGCGTCACATTTTAGATTGTGAGCCTAGCCTTTAATGGCCGAGCCATCTCTCCAGCCCATGATAATGTCTTTAATTCATTAGGCACTCTTGAAAACCAGTAAGTCAAAGGCATCTAGGTGGCCACATGAACGGGCAAAGTGCTGGGAGAGGGCTTGGTGGGTAAAAGTGCCTGCTTGCAAGCTTGAGGACCTGAGTTTGAGACTCCAGAGCCCATGTAAAAGCCAGAAAGGGCTAATAGTTTGAGAGCTGGGGTGGTGGAAATCCCTGAGACTTGCTGCCTAGCCAGTGACAAGTGAAGAAAACATCTCACATTGACCTGCATCCTCCATAACATGTGTGTATGTGTGTGCACTTACACAAAAACATGTACACATCTCTGTTATATGGCAGTTTCCTACAGAAATATTCCCTCTGGGGAGTCAGGGGAGCCTCACGAAACATAGGAGGTAAACAAAGGCCACATGTCTGGGAAAGCTGGAACCTATAAGAAAATCAAGGCCCCTCCCCAGCTTTATAGAAGCCATTAACAGTGACAGGAGACCCCGAACAGCAGGGCTGAGAGAAATGACCTCCTAGACACGTGGCCGGCAAGCTGTGTAGAGAGCTTCAGGGCTGCCGCTTTTGTGAGTTATCCCTCAGGTTGGGGTGAGCTTTTTGGCGATGATTTGTGCCATCCCTGATCCTGTAGCCCCTCCACAGACCTGTTAGTAACTCCAACACAAACTCATTGGTTCCTCAAGTTGGACTAAGGTACAACTGTTACTTTGGTCTGTCATGGATTCCCTTTCTAAGGTAGATAGATACGTGCGTGTGTGTGTGTGTGTGTGTGTGTGTGTGTGTGTGTGTGTGTGTGTCTGTGTGTGTCTGTGTGTGTCTGTGTTTGTGTGTGTATGTGCACATATGTATGTAAGCTATTGTCTGTCCTCTGGAAAACTCTGTCACATAATAACATGAAAACACACACACACACACACACACACACACACACACACACACACACACTATGGGTAAGGCAATGGAATGACAGTAAATAACACCAATCAATAGCACTAATCTACGTTCACACTGGCTGAGAACATTTCAGATTGGCTGTAGTGACAGGCTCATGGCTGGCAGGGATATATTTGACATCCCTTTCCTTCCATGCAATGTCAGTGTCACATAATGCATCAAGAGTCTTCAACTATTCGCAGACCTTGGTCAACAATTCTGAGATTCAAACTCAAACGCATGGACCAGGGTTCAGGGGTGGACATTCTAGAAAGTTTCATGGAAAAATTATTTATCACACTGAAGCCCGTGAGACTATTGAAGTGTGTGATTCATGACTCACTAGGTGAACAGTGGCACATCCAAGCAGAGGGATAATATGAACGTATCGGAAGTACGATATTACTCTCAATCAATATGGAAAAATGTGAGTAGCATTATGAGAAGTGAGGATTGGAGAAACTGATCGGAAATATAGGAATACAAATATGTTCTTCCGCACAATTGTGTGTGTGTGCACACAGTCAAGGTGCTCCTTTTCCACACCCTCTTTTGCCTGAGTATGTGCTCTTCCCCCAGGGATTCCTGAAGCCAATCCTTAGTTCAGCATCTGGATGAACCTTTCAAAGCAAAACCACACTAACTTCCTCCTCAATATAAATGCTCCAGCTGTCTCTGCATCATGTCACTCAGCATCAAGCCAGGATTTGCTGTGCTGCGAAATGTCTTAATCCTTCTGTATGTATTTCTTACTTCCCCCTGTCTATCTGACCACAGACCCCACTGCACCAGCTCACCTTACCCTAGCCACTGGGCTTTCCTACTCTCCACCAGTCCTCAGTTCCCCATGTGCTCCTGCCTTACCTAATCCCATATAAGGACCCTCCCAGTGTCCTTCCAAGAATGCTCCACCCCAATGTCCTCTTCCCTCCTCCCCCAAACCTCCACCACTCTCTGCATGGTCCAGGAAATGGGTTTGTTTGTTGGTCTACCATCTATGATAGCTCACAAAAATCTTCTGCTTGGTTTATTCCCTACTGTATCCTCAGAAGCCAGAACAACACAGACACACAGGAAGCCTTGACACACATTTCCAGAATGATAGAATCACTGAGCAAAGGCAGGAGACAACTGTAGACGTGGACTGCAAAGTGCAGAATAATGGGCTGGAGAGTCCCCATGGAACCAGGCACCCAGGCCGTGTCTTTAAAGGATGTGTCTAGAGATAGTTTCTTGGGCATGTGGCATTTGAACAAGATCCAGATGAGAAGCAAGACTTGGGTTCTCAGAGACAGGAGGTGAAGCTGTCCCAGGTGAAAGGAACAGAAAGAGACAGTGTCCTGAGGCTAGAGTAACCAGTGTTCACAGACCTGGGGAAGGTTGGCTTAGAGGGTGACCTGTACCTAACAGGGACAGTGTGGGATGTTTTAGGAACTGCCGGGTATTTTTAATTTTTAAAAAATATTTTATTCTATTTTATCCAGTGTGTGTGTGTGTGTGTGTGTGTGTGTGTGTGTGTGTGTGTGTGTGTGTGTGTATGCTAAAGTATACATGTGGAGGTCAGAGGATAATCAATTTGTTGGAATCTATTCACATATAGGACCCAGGGATGAAACTTAGGTCATCAGTCTTGGAAGCAATCACCTTCACTGGCCCAGCTGTCCTGCTGGCCCTGAATTGTTATTTCTATCCTTTTATCACTGAACCAGGGAGCCAGGATTCTGAGCTTGGAGGCTGTGCCATAGGTCTGCTTTGGACTAGAGCCATATCAGGAAGATCTGACTTTCCTAGGACCCCCAGTGCAGCTTTGGGGACAGTGGCTGTGGGTGAGAAACCCCACCAGCCTTCTCTCAAGATGACGGCACCAGGCTCTGCCTCCCAGGTAGTCTCAAACACACACAATTACATCTTTTCTCCCGTTCTCCCCAGAGTGAGATTAGAAACCCCTTTCCCTTCGTGCTCAAGCAAGCTCAAGTCTAACTTAAATTGACATCCAGAAAAATAAGGTTGCCCCTAGCAACAGCTTCAGTTGAGCTGTTTCATAGAGCAGGGAGATTATGTCATCATTTATTTGCTTGTTTGTTTTTACTGTGGTGAGGACGCTTAGCAAGAGGCCCCCACCTTCCTCACTAAACTCGAAGTGCACAGTTCTGTGTGGCTAACTGGATGTGAAGACTTTTGTGTGTTTCTCTCTCTCTCCCAGTGTCGTTGGGATGGCTACTGTGTGCAGAAGAAAAGGAACAAGATTGAAGGGTTATGTTAAGCCCAAAGCGAGTGTGCCGCTTTTATGCTCTAAAGGCCCAGGCATAATTTACATGTCGATGTGGCAATAAATCGCTCTGTGATCTCCTCCTCCCTAAGACTGGGGGAGAAAGAATAAAAAGGAGGAAATTGACCTTCTGCCTGGGGTAAAGGACAGAGCCTGGCTGGAAGCCTGTGTCTCAGCAGAGTGTGTGACTGAATCGGAGGGGTGGGTGGGGAGCAAGAGAAGAGAGAGTAAAGGAGAGGATGTCAAGGATTAGAGGAAGCTCCGAGCAAAGAAACAAGACAGACACGTTCTTGGACAGAAAATACTTTACCAGTTGAGCTGTCTCCTTGGCCCTCGGGACCCACCTTCTGAAGCTACACAGGGCACCAGAGGAGTGCCACCCTAGGGAACAAGTCCTTCCTTATAGACCTTTTCAGGGCGCTCAGTCCGCAAACCATACCGGGATGAAGCGAGGAAAAGCTACAACACAAAGTATGCCATTTCTGGGTAATGCACGCCAAAGGAGAAAACACACCGAGAGTCCCTGGCTCTGTCTGTTCACTAGAGCGGGTGGCTGCCGGCCACAGACCAACTTCAACTTGGACCCGTTGCCATTTCCAGTGTCCCCAGCCACTGCTGACCCCAGAGCTCTGGGTCTGGATCTGAATTCATATCTCTATCATCTATGTTTTCAAACAACTAAGTACAGCCACAGGCACCTAGCATCTCTCTGCCCTGGAGATGTGGAGGCAGGAGGGAGAACTCCCCAGGGCCCACTGACAGTCTAGCCGAATTGATGAGCTTTAGGTCAGTGAGAAACTGTCTCAAAAATAACACGGAAAGCGACAGACAAAGACACTTGCCATGGACCTCTGTCCTCTGCATGCATGTACACATGGGCTCACAAAAGAAGGCAGAGCTCAGTGGGAGGTCCTTAGGCCACTGGGGACACAGTTGCTAAAGGGGATTAGGGAACCTGGTTTTGGGGTCTCCTCCTCCTCTTTCCATCTCTTTTGCCTCCTCCCTCCTCCCTCCTCCCTCCTCCCTCCTCCCTCCTTCCTCCTCTCCTCTCTCCCTCTTTCAGTGGGAGAAATGACCACTTTTTCTCATCCATACATCCACCAGAAAGTGCTCCTACCTGTCACCCTCATTAAAGACCAAATCAGTGGATCCCCTGATTGTGGCCTTTGAACCTCCCAAACTGTGAGTTCAATAAATCTCTTTACTTCCTACAAAGCCTTCTTGAGGTATTCTGCTACAACGATGGAAACCTATCTCGGCTGGGCAAATGGCTCAGGGACTGATATGCTTTCTGTGAAAGCACAGGACCTGAGTGTGGATGCACAGCACCCATATAAAAGCCAGGGACAGTTGTGGGCATCTGTAACCCCAACACTGGGCATACACAGGCAGGCAGATCCCTGAGGCTCCCTGGCCAGCCAGTTTACCCAAATCATTGAATTCCAAACTGTATGTGATATGAGATATTGTCGTGGAAGACCCCAATGTTGACTTCTGGCATTCATAGTCACACATGTATACATACACACACACACACACACACACACACACACACACACACACACACACACACCAGACAACTCTAGTTTCATTCAAATTCTTCATTCAGATAAAAAAATAGTAAATTTATTTCTTTAGTTTTGGGAGAAAGGTACACTTGCCACTGTGCATGGGTGGAGGTGAAGGCCAGGGGACAACTCACAGGAGTCAGTTCTCGCCTCCCACCATGTGCATCCTGGGAACTCAGGCATCAGCTTTGGCAGCCATCTTGCTGGCCAGTTTTCATCTTTGCATCGGTGGCTTATTTCACAGTCAGTATTTAAGAGCCGATGAGCTCCTGCTTAGCTCATCTTGGTTGGATTTATTTCGGCCTCTGTTTTGTGTAACTGTACTTTACATGCAGGAATGCAACACGTCTTCAGAGAGAATTGGAGACTTCTGGCCACAGCAAAAGGTGGATGAAGCCCATATTTTCTAGAAAGCGTCTTGCCAAGGAGACTTTATGCAGCAAGGCTGGGGAGGGTCTGATTTGGTAGATGGTTTGTACAAACAGATCTGTGTTTTCTCTGCAGCTGCTGTGTGTTAGAAGCTCCAGTTGGTTTCTATGGGGAAGGTGGCTGGCACACTTTGGAAGCGCCGGAGGGAGGAGGAGAAGGGCAATAAAAAGCTAACATCAGCAGGCTTTTTATATATATAAAGTTAGATTTTTTTTTTTTAGGATAGGTGTTATGAAAAATAGGTGCCATGTTCCAACATGTATCAGGATCCCAAATGGCTTTCCGAGACCACGTGACTCCTTTGCACCTGAGCACAGCCCTCTCCACTGAGGTCTCAATCAGCCCTGCTCAGAATGAGCCTCTGTATCCACCTGTGAAACACCTTGCAAAAGGGACGTAAGAGGGGGCTGGAGAAATGGCTCAGAGGTTAAGAGCACTGACTGCTCTTCCAGAGGTCGTGAGTTCAATTGCCAGCACCCACATGGTGGCTCACAACCATCTATAATGAGATCTGGTGCCCCTCTTCTGTGTACATAATAAGTAAATAAATCTTTAAAAAAAAAAGGGGACGTAAGAAGGGAGGCCTTGTTGTGGCTCACAGTTTATCTGTTAATTGGGAAAGCATAGCAGCAGGAATGTGAACTGACTGGTCACCTTTCACCTAAAGTCAGGAAGCCAAGGACAGACAGGAAGTGCACCTAGTCTATAAAACCCCTAGACCCACCCCCAGGGCCTCACTTCCTCTGGCTAGGCTCCACCTCCTAAAGGTACCACAACCTCCCAAAACAGAGCCACCACCTGGGGACCGAGAATTTGAACACATGAACCTGCGAAGGAAGTTTCCCAGTCAAGCCACAATAAATCCTTACCCCTGCTCCCAAGAATTTAGTGGGAGAGAATGAACAATGTGTGACTTGGAGTAGAGCTCAGTGGTGCATGCTTATAATACCAGAGCTGGGTAGATGGAGACAAGCGGATGCCTGGGCTCACGGGCCAGCCAGTCAAGCATACTTGGCAAGTTTCCAGGCCAATAAGAGACCTTGTCTCAAAAAAGAAGGTGGATGGTCCCTGATGAGCAAGTATGAAGATTGCCCTCTGCCCTCCACACATGCACACAGACATGCACACACATGCACAAGCACTCATACACATGTGCGCAGACATATGCATACCAAAGAAGACAAGCAAAGTCACGTGGTGGAAGAGGGCCTTGGAACAAGTCTAGGAGGTCAGATGACAACCAGAGGTGTTGGTCCTCACCTTCCACTTTGTCTAAGACAAAGTATGCTGTGATTAAAAGCTACTTGAGAATGGAAAGGTATATCTGGCTTACACTTCCAGGTCACAGTCCATCATTGAAGAAAGTCAGCGCAGGAGATGGAAGCAGGAGCCTGTTATAGAAACTATGAAGAGACATGGCTTACTGCCTCACTCACAGGCTTACGTTTAGGTAGCTTTTTAATACAGCCCAGGACTACCGGCTTAGGGATGCTGCCACCCACAGTGGACTGGGCTCTTCCATATCCAGTAACAGTTTAGACAATCCCCCACAGAAATGCCCACTGGCCGACATGATCTAAGCAACTCCTCCATTGGGGCTCTCCTCTCGATGAGTCCAGGCTATGCCGAGCTGACAGTGAAAGCTAACCACGACGACATCGTTCCAGTTTGCCACTACGTGTGCCGGACGATCTGGCCCAGGAACTTGTGGGGATTCTCTGGTCTTCTCCTCTCATCCCCCTGTAGGTGGGCTAGGCTTATAGCCCAGCATGCATATTGAGTCCTCATGCTTACACAGAACACACTGAGGCCTTTCCCCAGCCGCCAGTCAAAAGTTTTCATGCGCAATGAAAAGCAGTACACCACTATCCTCAACTACCTGGGTACACCCGGAAGCCACAGAGTCGTGGGCTCCGGCGTCATCTAAAAGCCAGCCATCAGACTTGATTGTGCATTGTCCTCCCGCCTGGGGCAGCAAATGAAAGAGCTGTGTTTGTGCTGCTGATTCAGAAGCACAAACAGACTATGGACAATAGCAGGACTCTGAGGGAGCTGGAGGGGTGCAAATCTTTCCCATCAGGCTGGCAGTACCCCAGCCGAGCAGCCAATTCAGGATGAAATAGGACTGCTGTGTTCGGTTGCTCCCTCTCAGGGGCCCAGCTGTGCTGTTCATGAAGAGGAAGCATCCAAAACTATGTCTGGCCTCTCATGGCTTGTGGCCCTGGTGGTGAAGAGGAAGTAAATTTAGCTTAGCTACTCATCTCCAAAGTGTGCTGTCGCTTGCTTATTGGGTACAGGCTTAGTGTGTGAGGGTGGAGTTTACTGATGTTGAGTTCTGATTTAACCCACCTAACCCGGTCCACAGCTCCAGCCAAGTCCGCTGTGGCTTTGTACTGGGGTGAGAAGAGACTCCAGGAGGTAGGGCGGGGAAGTGCTCGTTTTGCAAACACGAGTACCTGAGTTCCATCCCCAGCATCCATGTGAACAGCCAGTGTGGCTCTCATGTGTAATTCCAGTACCCAGAGATGGGAAACAGAGAGGTGGACCCTGGGGCTCATTACCCAGTCAGCCTAGTCCAATTAGCCAGCTCCAGGCCAACAAGAGACCCTGTCTCAAAAAACCATGGTGGCATATGCCTTTAATCTCAGCACTTGTGAAGCGGAAGCAGGTGGATATCTAAGAGTTTGAGGCCAGTCTGGTTTATATAATGAGACATTGCCTCAAAAAGCAAAAAAAAAAAAAAGAACAAAATCAAAACCAAGATTGACAGCACCCAAGGAGCAAACAGCACCAGAGACTCCACACAGACACACAGACATGTGCTTCCCGCCCTCCCCCCCGAGAGAGAGAGAGAGAGAGAGAGAGAGAGAGAGAGAGAGAGAGAGAGAGAGAGAGAGAGAATGTTGGGAATGTAATTAGTCACTCCCATCTGCAGAGGGCGCCCTCTGGGCCTCTCCTGCCCTCTCCTCTACCCTTACACTTCATGCCCCCTGGGCTGCAGCTCTCTTCAAGGCAAGCCCCAGCTCAAGGCTCCGCCTCCCCGGCTTTCTTATGCCTTACCTCGTTTTCTCTCCCCGACCCGCAAAAGCCTAAAAGTATCAGTTGAACTGTGATAACTGCTGCAAAACTGAGTGAACACATGCAGCAGCACCAGATACAGACTTCACATGGCTTTATTGTATAGCACATGATTTATCCCTCAGGGATGCTGTTAAAAAAAAATGATGTAAAAAAAATGGAGGCTACTAAAGGCAGAATTTGTATAGATTTAAACTGTGAACTCTGGAGAAGAGGGCAGGTAAAAAACTAGCAGGCTTTGTATCTGACTTTATAAGTGGCCAAAGAGCTGTTTGAGGGGGAGTCTACCCCAGGGTCAGGGTCCACAGCTTGCATATTGCACGGTCTGATCCCCATCCAGGTTCCCCCAGCCCCATGATTAATGTTCTTATTGATATTCCCCTCACCCACAACCTCCCATCATCCTCGCCTCCACTCATCATGTGACGCTACCAGCCCACCACGTGACACTCTCAAGCCCCATGTGAGCCTCTCACCTTTCTGTCCAGCCCCGGGAACTTGCAGACAGTTGCCACTTGATAAATGTTTGTCAAGCGGCCTGTCTGCTCGAATTGTTTTCCTCTATCGATGACACCGGTTTGCTCCATAATAATCGGCTCTGGCACACTCGGGGATGATTTATCCCGCCTCCTACAGGGGTATTCAAAGGACACCACTAAATTAAAGATGCTCAGAGGGAACACTCTGCAGAGCACGCTTTCTGGATGGGTTGGAAACAAGAAGCCAAAGAGCAGGGAAGTCATGAGATGGTTTTATGAGAGGAAGAAGTGATTTAAAACCAAAGGTCACAGCTCTTTGTAATTCATTTTCTAGAAAGCTGCTTGTGCCTGGCGGCTCACTCCTGGGCTACTGAGGGTCTTGTTCCTGGGAAACGCTCTGGCCTGCAGTGGGAAACAGCCCCCAAGTCTCCCAGCATGCCCCAGAGTACTGCTTTTCTGCTGCCCAGCTTTCTCTTTTGGAAGAACAATTCCTGCAGCATCCATAGCCCATTCATCTCATTAGTATGCAGATTTGCTTTCATCTCTAACAAATAACAAAAATTATATGTTTCTCAATGAGTTGTTTTAAAACAAATTTCTTTATGATTTGAGCATTGACTTTATATATCAATACACTTGGGGTCATGTTAAAAATTATCAGGTAAAAAAAGGGTGGGGGGTCATGAGGGGAAGAAGCTTAAGAACCCATGTGTTAAGACATGTTGCCCTAGAGGTTAGTTTATGTTGGGTGTTGTCTTAGCACAAACTGTGAACTTGACACAGTCTAGACTCACCTGGATAAAACAGTCTCAGCTGAGTGATTATCTTTATCCGGCTGGTCTGTAAACATGTCTGTGAAGGAGGAAGTCACAAGTAGCAAAGCCTGGGCCGAGGAGAGGTGAGGAGGAGGAGGGCAGAGGGAAAGGGAGAAAGAGGAAGGACATCCCTTCAAGTCAGGGTCTGAAAATCACTTGCACTTTTAATCCATGCTGTGGGAGGACCTAAGGGACCATGTGGGTGGTCTCTACTCTTCTCCCTACACAGGATTCCAAACAGAGTCAGGGCTGAGCTGGAGCCTTAGACACCAGAAATGGGCAAGCAAGATGGCTCAGCGGGCAAACCGCTTGCTGTACAAGCCAGGTGAGCTGAGTTCTAGCCTCACAACCGACACAAGGCTGGATGTGACGGAACAGGTCTGAAATAGCAATGCTCCTATAGAAAATGGGAGGCAAAGACAGAACAACCACCTGGAAGTTCACAGGCAAAACAGCTGGAGGTGGGCAGGGCTGCAGAAACAACAGAGACCCTGTCTTACCAGGTGGAAAGAGAGATGGAGGGCAACTTTCAGGAGTCAGATTCCTGGAACTCGAGCTATAGATGGCAGTGAGCTGCCCCATGGGTGCTGGGAACCAAACCCAGGTCCTCTATGAGAGCAGCAAGAGCTCTTAGCTGATGAGCCATCTCTCCAGTCCCTCTTTTAATATTTTATTGGCATACATTCACTGTAGATAGTGATGGGCTTCCAATGGCATTTTCATATACTTGGACAACATTCACCCTCTCTTCACCCTTCTCCCTCTCCCAGCCATTATTCCCATTCATTCCCAGTGTAGGCCCTTGTCTATTTTCCTTTATGTTTAATTATATATAGATTGTATGAAGGTTTTTGCTCTTGAGTACAGTACCCACAGCGTGAGAAGAGAACATCAGGTCTCCCAGTGTTAGAGTTACAGGTGGTTGGGAGCCACCTGATGTGGGTGCTGGGAACAAGACTCGGGTCCTCTGTAAGACTAGGGAGTGCTCTTAACTTCTGAGCCACCCCATCAGCCCTTAGTTGGTGCCCCATATATGTGTATAATTTTGTGCATGTATATAACCTCTAGGAACCACAAATGAAATAAACATATTTATTTTTCTGCATCTGGCTTGTTTTAATTAATATGCTGCTCTTCAATGAACTCCTTTACCTGCAAATGACATAAACTCTTTCTACTTTAGAGCAGATGATGATCCCACCGTGTTTGGACCACATTTTCTTCATGCATTCCTCCACTGATGGACACCTAGGCTCGGGTGATTATTCTGCTATTGGGAACGGTGCTGCAAGAGACATGGATACACAGTATCTCTGTGTGATGTGGACTCAGAGTCCTTTGAGAAGGTACCCAGGAGTCAGACAACTGGGCCATATGACAGTTCTATTCTCACTGCCTTAAGGATCTTCATCATGGAAGGGACCCCAGCGGCATCCAGGGAAAGCTCAAGACTTTAGCTCTAGATCCCTAAGAATGTATTATAAAGTAGGGCAGGATCTTGTCAGGACCTAAAAAACAGAAGGGAACATCCACCAACTGACAGGAAGCTAGAACCGGATGGATGAGGACATAATCCCCCAACTCTTGTCAATATTTTAATTGGAGTGTTGTATGCCTATGACCCTCTCTGATGGACACATACATACACCTCCAAACTATAACCTGATGACTTGGCTTTTACCTCACTAATGGTCCTCCAGACCTGTGCTTCCAATGGACAGCCTTGGAACAAGTATTCAAAAGTGCAAGGTCACAAGGCAAAAGGATCCTTGGTCCCTGTGTCACTTAGGAAGACTGATCAGGGCCATTTGTTTGGACTTTACAAGAATGTGGAGGAGGCTTTTGCAATGAGCAAGGGAGAAGTATCTGCCATTGTGGCTGGCACTACCTTCGAGCACCCAGCAGTGATTAAAAAGGTGGTTAGTAAAGTCTTTCCTGAGTCATGACTGGCCTCGTCACCAGGCAACGTTGGAGAACACCTGGAGATTGAATTCTTGATCTTCCGAATGGATCCAATGACAGCTTTAGATGGTGAATCACTGAAGAATTGGGGTTCGGATCCAGGCTGCTTTTTATTTCCTCAAACTGTTTCTAATCTATAATCCCCCTTTACGAGTTGTCTTTGATGGCCACGTAGACCTTGCATCCCACAGAGGAGCACTGAACCACGAAACCCTGCAGCCACGCTTGCAGACACTCACACGCAACCTTCCTGCCACCTTCACTCTGCTGATCCGAAGAGGTCAATGGCATGACAAACCCTTGGGTTGTAGCTTGAGTTTTTCTGCCTGGCCCACAATCAGGACAAATCTCTCTCACCTGCCAGTCCCACAGCCGCTCAGACCTGACCAAGTAAACACAGAAACTTATATTGGTTACAAACTGTATGGCCATGGCAGGCTTCTTGCTAACTGTTCTTACAGCTTAAATTAATCCATTTCCATTAATCTATACCTTGCCACGTGGCTCGTGGCTTACCGGCATCTTCACATGCTGCTTGTCCTGGTGGCGGCTGGCAGCGTCTCTCCGACTCAGCCTTCCACTTCCCAGCTTTATTCTCCTCCTTGTCCCGCCTATACTTTCTGCCTGGCCACTGGCCAATCAATGATTTATTTATTGACCAATCAGCAACACATTTGCCATACAGAACATCCCACAGCACTTGGGTTTTTCTAATTTTCTCATTACTATGACAAAACACCTAGCAAAACCCAACTTAAAGAAAGAAGGTTTTATTTTGATTTATGGTTTGGGGTACAATCACCATCAAAAAATATTACATTGAAAATCAAAAAATAATTTAGTTTATAAGTTTTAAATAACTTTGATTATTGTGTACTGTTGCAAATTTCCTACTTTATTCTTAATTATTGCTTCTTTTTTTGTGGGAAGTTCTCATTGTGTAGCCCAAAGTGGCCTTAAATGTGCCATCCTCCAGCCTCAGCTTTCACAGCACTGGAATTACAGGCATTCAACTCTTGAATTAGTTAATGTTTCTTGCTATTACCTAAGTAATGAAGACAACAACTCTCTCTCTCTCTCTCTCTCTCTCTCTCTCTCTCTCTCTCTCTGTGTGTGTGTGTGTGTGTGTGTGTGTGTGTGTGTGTGTGTGTATGTGTGTGTGTAGACAGAGAGAGAAAAAAAACAGGTTCAACACTACCCATCATTTCAGGTATCAATGGAATAATACACCTTCCTCAATAATGGAAAATCACTCTAACAACAGTCTTTAATTCTCACTAAGCACTTACTGTGTCATAGACAACATGATTAATACCTCAAGTATTTCATCATTGATTGTCAGAGAAGGATTTGTGATAATAAACTTTCCTTACCCTCATTTTACAGATGACAAAATAGAGGCCCCCCAGGATGAAACAAACAGTCTCAGGCTCTACAATGCCACTTCCTCAAACCTCTTTGGGACTATCTTTAGTGATGCTAATATAAAATCAGACTGTCACAGGACCACATACAAATGAAGATATCACGTTTACTACTGTGTCATAACTGGAAAGTTGGGGCTACAAGAACAGCAGACAATACTGAGACTTCCAGGTTCCCTGTCTAGGGGTCTCTCTCCATGCCAAAGCTATAATCTCACAGGGAAATCTGCCATGGATATAGAACTTTCTAGAAGGAGCCAAACCTCTAGTTAGCAGAGGTGTGAATTCCAACAAGCTATTGAAGGACAAAAAGCCTGCCACATAGATGGACATTGAGTCAGATCCAACTTCGAAGTCACCTCTCCTTAGAGTAAACTGTGGTCTTTAATCTTCCTAATGCACGTGTGTTTTTCCTCTGCAAACAACAACAGTAGGTTATTGGTGAAATTATTAAGGCCACTCCACATAGTTAAAAGGGAGGTTTATTTTGTGGGGTAACTTACAAGTGAAGGGATAAGTAACAGGGTCTGGGAAAGGTGTGGCACAGTCTGGCGGTGTTCCCTGGAGAACTCTGCTTGGTCCAGGAACCAAGAAAGACTTGGCGCATCCGGATCTCGGGTCTTCAGGGTCCTCTCTCAGCCCTGCCTTGTAGGCGTGACAGTTATCGAAACCTCAGTGGGGGTTGGAACTTCCAGATCAAAGCTGGAATGGCTACCCACTACAGTAGGTGGGAGCAATCATACCTCATAAGCATTCTACAATGGCAAGCTGGAACCACACCTAGGAAAACTGTTAAGTCACTCCCATCACACCCTGCCTGGCTTCGCATGGTGCACAGAGCACACTAGAGCTTATTTGCACTGCTGCTGGATGCAAGACAACTTTGCAATTCACCCTGGAAATTTTATTCAACTCAAAGCCGAATAAAGCTCAAGTTGTTTGGATTATTTTATTGGTTAAACTTGTTCTTTGACCAACTTTATCCCATACGTAATACATTCTGTTTCCTCTCAACCACCCTCTCTAGTCTCCCTCATGTCCCCCTTTTATTTCCTCTTTCTTCCTCAGCTCCCTTTCCCACATCCATGCATTTAGTCTGGTTTGGTTTTGTGATCCTAGGATTTTAAGCAGGACATGTGTGGTCACAGGTTTAGAAACCTCAATTGGACCCTGGTGGGTTCACAACTGAAGGCAATGACTGACTTCCCTTAGAATTCACCAGTTTGATTTGGGGTGGGGGAGTTTATTTTGCTTTCTCTGAGGGCTCTAGAAATGTACTGTCCACAATGTGAAACCACCAGTCACGGGAAACTCTTAAATATAAATGAATTAACCTTGGGGAGAGGTTGATGGCAGGGGTGTGGGGCGAGAGTGGTCAGTATGTACCCTGTTTCCCTTCAACAACTCAGAACTATCTGCAAAGCGAATCTTGACTGAGGACCTGCCTGAATCAGATTAGCCTGTGGGCAGGTCTGTGAGGGTCTGTGCTGATGGATAATTGATGTAGGAGGGTCAGGCCCACTGTGGGCAGCACCATCCCTAGGCAGATGGTTCTGAATCTTATAAGAAATCAAACTGAGTATAGGCTAGCATGTTAGCTGGCTATCAAGCTGCATTCTCTGTGGTTCCTGCTGTAAAGTGAGTTCCTTGGTTAGAGGTAATGCCGTGTAGAATACCAAGCAGGCCTGCCTTCAAGTTCCCACCTTAAGTAAATGCCTTGACACCCCTCAATGATAGACTATGATATGGAATTGTAACCTGAATAATACCCTTTCTTCTCCTAAGGTGATTTTGGCCAGAGGGTCTTACCACAGTGACAGACATCAAACTAGAAAAATATGCATTGTGTACATGTGCAAAATTGTCTCAAAGCAAATTTAACTAACTAAAAAGCTTGAAAAGTCGGTTCTTCAGGCATGCAAGCAGCCACATGAAGCTGGTGGCTGCATCCCTGGATGGTATAAACAGAGTGCTTCCATTCTAGTGGAAGACGCTGTGCACAATACAGTCAATATGACGGGAGTTCAGTGGACCTTGCATGGTGCTTTCTCCACATAGGGCTGTGTTTGCACAGCTGCCTGGAGCAGGTTGGTGAATCCATGAGGTCCTTCTGCACCCAGCATGGTCCTGACACTCCCTGGAGAGATGTGAATTATCAGAATGCCTTCCTTCCTGTGAGGCTGATTGTTCAGTAGTGATATCAGGCTCTCCCGAGAAAGGAACTTTGGAAACAGGCTAGCATTCCTCAAGCACCTGAGTTGTTTCTTGGCTCCGAATGTGATTTAAAGACATCATTCATGAGAAGACCATCATAGCAATAGGGTGTGTCTATTTGCTGTGAAAAACATAATTCCAGGAAAATATAAACTATGTGAGACTGTCTGCCTTAAAAATGAATGGCCTGAGAGCAAACAGGAGGATGAATTCTTTACATCTGTTCATCTTTTTCCTTTTCCCCCAACATGACCATATTTTTGTATAAAATATGTTACGTGGGTATGAAATATGTCATGTTCAGACTTTTTTTAAATTCAGAGGATAACACCTCAATAATGTCTCTATCTAGAAGTATTCTATTTCCAAGAAATGTTCAGAGGAGTTCTCAAACATATTTTTGTAAAACAGATAAACAGTGTTAACGCCAGATACATCATGTGCCAGGAAAGCGCTTCTATTATAAATTTGTTTTGTTTGGGAGGAAAAGAAACTAACAAGGGAGAAAATCAGTTGGCTGCAATGGAGTTAAAGAAAGGCAAGTTCCTCTTTCTTGGCATTTTACAGTTTGTAGTGCAATCTTGGTTTTCCCACTTGTAAAGATCATGGGAACTAAACTAGATAAACTATTTCCTTGTTAAACGAAGACAGCTCATTACTAGATTCATAATATGTAGGTACATAAAATATTCTGAAGTCTTTGACTTTGCTTCAGTTTAGTCACAGATTGTCCAAGCTGCCCCTCTGTCCTGTAACTGGGTGGTCCTTTGTATCTACATCTGGTAAGTGATATACTGACTCCCATTCTAGAATGTAGACAGAGGGGGGATCATTAAGGTGGAGCCACTCAGCGGCACTGAGCTGACAATGCAGGACCCTTCTTGGGATGGGAGCAGGCTAGTAGACCAGATTTGGTTTTCTTTTAAAATGATCTAGAACTTTAGAGAGAGTTCAGGCTTGCATTCTCTACTTCCTTTTTGCTTAGTATCAGGACCCCTGTTCTAGCTGAATTTCTGTGGCTGTGACAAATACCCTGACCAAAATGGAAATGGTGAGGAAAGGGTTTGTTTGGCTTACAGTCCATCATTTCAGGAAAGTCAAGGTCAGAAGTCACATCATATTCATAGACAAGAGCAAAGAGAGAACACACCTGCACTTGCTTATGTTCAGCTAGCTTTCTTCATTCTTACAGAGTTCAGGCCCCCACCTAGGGAGTGGTGCCACCCACAGTGGGTTGGGTCTTCCTCTTTGAATTAACAATTAAGAAAATCCCCACAGACATGACACAGATCAACCTGATCTAGACAGTTCCACAGTAAGACTCTTCTAGGTGATTCTAGGCTGTGCCAACTTGACAGTTAAAACTAACCAGCACATGACTCCCCATGGGAGACCTCAATTTGGGGGATGTGGGGTTGCGGGGTAGCTTGGGAAAGAGGGCTGGGGGTGGGAGGTGGGGTTTGTGGATAGTATGTGGAGTGAGTAGAAAATTTCTTAATAAAGAAAAATTAAAAAAAAAAACTAACCAGCATAACCAGGTTTGCTAGATTCTTTAGGATTCCTGAAATTATAGGTAAGGATTCATCATCCTCTCTCAGAATCTAGGAGGTAATTTATCTGGTCCTCAAAAGTAAGAGAATGCTCTTTTACAACGTTCCTTTCTATTTTACACAGCAGTTGCCTCATGACATCTTGTCAGAAAAAATCATCGTTGTGACTAGTGTCCAGAACTCTCTTCTGAGGGTCCTCTTCCCAGCGACAATGAGAATAGCCTTCTGTCCCCTCTGATCCAATGGTGAGTGGACTTGCTATGCCATCCACATTGCTCAGTAGCCTGGGATAGAAACCCAACTTCCTCTTTGCCCAGTGTCTAACTCTGTGACACTGGATATGTTACTGATGCTTTCTAAACCTGAGTTTCTTCATCTAAGAGAAAAGGACAGTGACATTTGCCCTAAGATCATTGTCATTGTGCAGTGAGAGAGTATTATACTGAGATGCTTTTTGAATTTCACACCAACATCATTGATAGTTGGCTTGTTAGAAATTCACTTAAAAGAATTTTAATTATGTGTATATGGGGGGGTATGTGAATGTATGAGTACAGGTACCCATAGAGTCCGGAAGATGGCATCAGATCCCCTAGAACTGGAGCTACAGGCAGCTGTGAGCTACCTACCATGGATGCAGAGAGTTGAGCTTGGGTCCTCTGTGAAAAGATAGTCTTAAATGCCAAGCCATCTCTCCAGCCCTTAGAAATCTCTTCTTATAGTGGTTCATCTCTACAATGATTAAAATTTTCCCCTCCATATGCATTGTAGCCTTTGGTCAGTCGCAGACCACAAGGATTACCACAATGTTACAGTCAGACCTGGATCTGAAAAATCTTGTTGACTAGTGACATCATGATACAACACACTGTGTGTGTGTGTGTGTGTGTGTGTGTGTGTGTGTGTAAAGGGGAAGAGTATTTGGGGATATAACATAGGACAGATGCCCTTTACCCAGAGAAAGCAGATTCTTTTTGCAAGAATCCCGCAGAAGAAACAAAAGGTACCCTGGCATTTTGAGTTCTTAGTTTAGGTGCCTGGCCAAGGCCCAGTGGCTCTTTTCTTTTGTGTCTCATTAGACACTTGAATAACCCCCCTCTACCAACGTTGTCCCCTCAAGCCCAATAACTGAGATTTACCTTGTACACAAATGAGTTTAACTAATCCAGGGTTTTCCCTCTGGAGTTTCATGGTCCTGTTTCTCATGTTATCTAAAATATCAGCTCAAGGAAGGGCAATGGTAATTTGAGCAGGATTTCCTGTCAAATTTGGCCTGGTAGTTGGAAAAAGATTAGAAATTTGGGAGAAGATCCAAATGTTTGCTTTTTTTTCCATAGGAAAAGAGAGGTCAAGAGAAGGGAGTGAGAGGGAACCAGGGAAGGGGAGAGAGGGAGAGGGGAGAGGAGAAAAGGGGAGAGGGGGGAGGGGAGGGGGGAGAAGGGAAGAGAGGGAGAAGGGGAGAGGGTGAGAAAAGAGAGGAGGAGAAGGGGAGAGGGGAGAAGGGGAGAGAAGGCACAGGGGAAGAAAATTCACAGAAAGAAAATGACAATGTTACAAAGTTCATCCACATCAAAGGGAACAAGAGAAGAGCATGTCCATCACAGCGGCCAGCATCCAGCAGGACCAACTGAGGTCTCTCTCAAGTGGCTCGCTGATGACAGGGCTTGCAAAGCTCAGCGTTACTCAGACTCAAAATAGCCAGCACAGACGTTCTTCAGGCATTGGCACTGGGCTCACAGCTCGCGCCAGGAACAAGCCTGCTGTAGTTTGATGTTTTGCAAAGCTTAGGAAAGGAAGCATATTCCAAAGAGCATGCTGGAACCAAGCCGTTGTTCCAAGCAGCCATGTTTGTTTTTTGCAAGATTATAAGTCACAGGTGCCCTGTCGCCTAGAAGGTGGTTTACTTGGACTGTGACTGTGGTTCAGTTATCTTGGCAATGCAGAAAAGTCCTTTACCATTTGACAGGCATAATTTTACCCATTCTAAAGAGGTCTGAAACCCTGCCTTGGGGAGGCAGTTCCCATTATTCATGTGCTCAGCCTCCCTTGGGTCCTCTCCATCATCCTTCAAGGACCCTGTAGAGTTCTCTCTAGGTGTCTGTGATTACTTCCCCATCATACCGTAACGTGTATGTATTCTAACTTCACCAGTTCACATCATGGTGATGATGAAAATGATTATCACAACAAAAAGCTTTCAATAAACCAAACAGTCATGGGGCTGGAAAACCAGCTCAGTGGTTAGCAGTGTGTACTGCTCTTTCAGAGGACCTGGGTTTGGCTCCTAGCACCCACATGACATCTCTCAACCACATGTAACTCCAGTTCCAGATCCAACACCCTCTTCTGGCCTCCACGGGCATTGCACACATGGGGCATAGATGCATATCTAGGCAAAATGCCCATGCCCATACAATAAATACAAATAAATCTTTCTAAAATATTTTAAAAATTATTCTTGAATGCCTAGACATCATGATATTTGTAGATTCAAAGACTGAATGTCAAATTTTCTTCTACATTTCACAAATAATATTTTAGTTTTGGGGATGAGACTATAATAGCCTACTGAAGATATTTCCCCCAGGACAGTGGAGTTTGTATTAACTTATCTGGAAGAGTCCACATTTGTTTGAGCATAATTAAGATCTAATGTTCCCCAAACAAGATTTGTACGGAACCATTCCCTGGCTCCAACCACAGATCCAAAATGGAAAACAAACCTCCATTGGAAAAGGTGACTGCAAGCTCAAAGTGGTACTCAGGCATTGCTGGGCTTTTCGACAGTCGGGCATCTGCAAGTGAGACAGAATGCAGAGACTGGACCAGATGTTTGATTGCTGATTCTAATAAAGCTGGGAGCTCTGGCCTCTCGCCTCTCAGTTTTCTGTGGCATGGCTGTGATGAGCTGGACCGTGAATCTCCCATTTACAATCTTATCACTGAGGATGGAACGGTACCCATTAACAAGCTCTCTGGAGCCAGAACTTCTGAGATGTGACACTTTTTAGGCCAAAATCTGTCGAAAAAAAAATCCAGAACAAGCTAACTGACTTCCCTTCTCAGGAGAGAAAACATTTCCATCTTCCCGGACAAGGACTTCTGGCACTTTGAATGAGTGATGTAAAACAAGAAAAGGATGGATTATGTACTTCCTGAGGAGACTGGTTTCAGAAGAAAAATCCCAAACAGAAATTGCAAGCTGCTTTGTTTCCTTATTCATGGCTGTCATCTACCTCCTCTTTGAGAAAGTGGATGGAAATATGTCATTCTCATGGGTATCTCCTCCCTCATCAATCAAAATGAGCTGTTGTGTCCTGACACATTTAAACACAGAAAGACGTGCATTTGAGCAGCTAGTGTTTTTTAAAACCTGTTCTTAATTTTCTAGAGTGCTTAAAATCTTCCTGGCCTCATCTTTCTCTCCATCCTCTTCTCTGAACATCTGTATAGACAGAAATCAGCAGGGTCAGGTTGTAACTGGTTACTGTCTTGTCTGTGAGGGGTGTTCGTTAAGACATCGTTGGGATAACTTTGGCCAGGATCAGGACTATGATGATTAGCCAGCAAATAATTCTAGCTAGGAAGCTCTGCTGTGGGTTCCCCCAGAAAGCCACACTCTAAACTCTTTAGAAGGGGAGTTTTGATGCCCCTCAATTATTATTTTTCTTCGCAGTAACTTATCTAGGCAGAAAGCAAAGGAAAACTCAAGCAATTTAGATTGACTTCACTCACCGTCATTGTGAAGCCCAGAAATGCCTGGTAACAGAGAAACCATAGCATAGCAGCTTCCTACCGCAAGCCTTGCTTGGGGACATGTAGGGACCTGAGGAAGCCTGGAGTGAATGTGTGAAGAGCAGGTGAAGTCCGGAGTGACTGTGTATCGTTTGACATCTGCACAGCCTTGTCAAGAGTCCCAACGCCTCAGGCCCAAGGCAGTGGCAGAGCCTCTTCTGCCAGAGGTGAGGTTCAGAGGGATGGCAAAGGCCTCCTCTGGTCAAAGTGTCCATGTTGTCAGTCTGTGTAACAAGTAACAACTAGAGCCCCCTCCACTGACGGTTTACAGCCTGAGGCAGCTCCCCTCAGACACCTCCTACCGAGACTGGCCAACTCCTCCCCCTGCCCTGTACATAACGAATGCTCTGGGTATACAGCGCTTGTGTGGAGGTTGGGGCAGCTCCATCAGAGTGCACACAGCCCACGTGACCCCACTTTTCCGTATGTCTGTCTGTTTCCATCCCTTCTTCATTACCTTGCTGCCTTGAGTCAGGGTATCAGACCCAAGTCACCTGCCTCATGCTAGGGACTGATAGGTCTGAATTATACCCAGACAATTGTGGAAGCTCTCAGGTAAGTTAGTGTGAACCTCGTTGTCCAGGGAATACACTCAGCATCTGTCCTATTTGAAAATTCTTACTGGACTTTCGAAAGACATTGTGAAGTTTGAGCAATTAATATGGAGCATCCAGAATAACCTCTTTCAAGGGATGGGGAGCTAATGACAAGAGATAAGAGGAGATTGTAGGGACAACAAATGGGCCTGGAGAGATGGCTCACAGCAGGAAGAGAGTTTGCTAGACGAGCAGGAGGGCCTGAGTTCAAATCCTCAGCACCCAAATAAAAAGTTTGGTGTGGCCATATGTGTCTGTAACTCCAGTACTGTGGGGGGTGATGCAGGGAGACAGGAGACTCTCTGAGGCTTGCTAGCCACCAGCCTAGCTCTGGATTCAGGTAGACATCCTGTGGAATATAATAAAGCAGATATCTGTTTTCCTCTGGCTTCCATGAGCACGTGCCAGAGCAGAATGAAAACATGCAATGCACACATAGAAAATGGATGAATGGATGAGTGGATGAATTAGCAGACGTATCCTCTGAGCCAATAAAAATTAAGGAAGAAGACAGAGTATGGCAAACATGGCCTAGACAGTTAATTCCTTGGGGCTGTGCTACAAAAAATTTCTTCCCTCAGGGAGATATAAACAATGTTTACTTTCTCCACACAAGGTCCCAACAACAAATCAAAACATAATACTATCAAAGTTTAGACTTGGAACCAATGCGTTCATTGGGCTGTCATAATGAGCATGGGTTGAGGGGTTACTGGCAGGGGCGTAGGTGGTCCCAAAGCAGCCACACTGGAAAGTCTTCACCCAGCATGGATGATGGTCTTCCCAGAGCCCCAGAGATGGAGTCCTTCCTCTGGCGTTTTCCACCTACGTACTCTAGCACCTCCCCTGGGCCCCGAAGCCACATGCAATTGGGATATATCGCAAGCGAATGGCTAGGGGGAGTAGAATGAATCTCAGGAAAGGGTTCAGGGGCCCTCCCTACCACGTCCTCTGAGGAAATGTCAACAGTCCACAGATCTACTCCTGATGGAGCGTTCTCGGGCAGCCACAGCTAATCCGATGAAGATGGCGGCTGTTTTGCTGGGAGGATAGTATTGTACAAGGTATTGTGACCACACTACTACCTGGCTGAGCCGAACCCTGCACCACAGTCCCCAGCAATGCTTGCCGAGTGAATGAACAGACAGACGTGTGGCTGAACCCACATGCACCTAAACACATACTTCTAGGCACAAACAACAGATGTTATGCCTGAAAGTAATCCCCCCCCCTCTCTCTCTCTCTCTCTCTCTCTCTCTCTCTTAAAAAATCCAATGGAAGCGATGGTTAGTTCTTCAGTAGAAAGTCAGAGCTTGTCAAGTGTATGTGTGGTTGGGAGCAGGCACCCCAGAGACTAGGTGTCACTAGGTGCTAGAGATCTCTCACCCTGCCACCTACAGAGACAGATTTGGACGTTGTTCGTGATCATCTAGCTTGATGGTGTGGAGAGAAGGCATAGTCCAAAAAGTAGATTCAATAATCAACCTTTTTATCTATATCATATCTACATCGTCTTTACTTTTCAGAGTAGATTCAATAATCTACCCTCTATCATTTCTATGTATCTTCTTCTTTTTTTTTGAACAATTCTCTTTAGTAAACAACCACAGGAAAGCGGTCACTGTCAGTTAGTTCCACTGATTTTTCTCTGACCATCTACGCTGATGGTACAATGTGACTAGTGTTGGTCCAAAGCCCAAACACACCATCACCAGATAAGAAGCAGACACGATGCTGTCCATATGAGAATGAAGGTGGCTCTTGCCAAGGAAGCCACCCCAGGAGGCCTTCTGACTGTCTTCCACACAGCCAGGTGCAGGAAGAGACACAGAGAATTGGAACTTAATCAAGTTTGTGAAAACAAACACATTCAGGCAGCAGCTAGAAACGAGTCAGACTTGAAGTCAGAACCAGGATGAAGAAGCTGCTCGTTGAATTTGTGAAGATGGGAGAAGGATTTAGACTGAGGAGCAAAATGGGTTCCAACTGGGCACACCAGTTTTACGGTGGCAGATGGACATCCGGGGAGGTACGACAACCTGTGCATTGGGACTATGCCCCCGAGACTCCCCCAGGGCAAGGGTCAGACACTTTGATGTTGATTGCTTATGATGGCAGGTAAAGGGAGGAGAAAGGAGAGAGGAAGGGGCAGAAGGCAAGAACACAGACGTGTAACACACATCCAAGGGGCATAAAAGGGACAGGTGGAAGGGCTGGGGGAGGGCAGGACAGCCTGATGGCTCAGACAAGGAGGAAAGTTCTAGAAGGCAGCACTCAACAACAGTGACTTTTACATAGTTGATGGTTGGTAAAGGTCACCGTGAGATGATCAACAACCTTCAAACAACTGATTTCAGTTGTGCTGAGAGATGCAAACTGGAACGTGAGAACTAACAGTGAGTAGATTCAAGGTGGGGGCTGGTGTTGGGGGGGGAGGGCAGGGGGAGTATGGTTCCATGAGTAAATGGCCTGCCACACACATATGAGGATCTGAGTGTAATCTCCAGCATCCATGACCAGCCATGGTGCCACATTTCTGTAACCCTAGGACTGGTGGAAAAGAGACAGGCAGATTATGGAGGCTTACTGGCCAACCAGTCTAGCCAAAACCAGAAACGGTAAATCCAGTGAGAGACCCCGTCTAAAGAAATGAAGTAGAGTAATAAAACAGAGGCACACTGACCTCTGTTTTCCATGCACTCACACGTGCATACACATGTAACACACACACACATATGATAGAATTCATAAAAACAAAGTTGAAAGTTGCCATTTATCTCATAAACCCTCTGCATGCCCATCCTAATAAAAACTCCTCAAAAGTAAACACTAGCCTCACTTGTCTTGAAGTGTTCTAAGCTCTTCTTTAGGGTTTAATAACCTGCTACACAGCCCCTAGCTCTCCAGTATTGTCATCTTTACATATCTCTATTAATCTAGATGTTTTCCCTCTGTCCCTCCACAACGTTTTTATGTAAGTTCTTTGCAGAGGAAAACATGTTGTTGTATGAAGTGGCTCATTATGGATTCTACTCTAACTGATACCCGGGTGTGGAGTTAATCAGGTACTGTTGTATCTCCACAGAGCTACTGCACTGATTGCCAGTTTAATCTTTTAATATTTACTTTTAAAATCTTGTATATTCACATTTGTTGGCTGTGTGGGTGTGCATACGTGAGTGCAAGTGTGCTCAGAGGTCACAGATGATGAACCCCATGGTGTCACAGGCAGTTGTGAGCCACGTGACATGGGTGCTGGGATCTGAACCCAGACGTTATGGGAGAACAGAAAGCATCTTAATTATTCAGCCACCTGTCCAGACACTAGTCTGTCATTATTTGCCTTCCTGACACTTGGTTTTAGTTGCACCAAGAAATATAATTTTAATGCTTGTTCTTAGTGATTTTAGTTACCTGGAATTTGCTCAGGAAAAAGACTTAAATATTCTCCAGGTTATAGAGACTGCCTGACACTCTGCCCAAGTTTTTACTTGAAAGCCTAACTTAGCTAGGTATAAAAATCTCAGCTCCTACTTCTTTACAACATCATCTTAAATACATTACCCTATTTTATTTTGCCATAAAGAACAGTTGGAGGACAGTACAATGAGAGTGATTTTCTGCCTTATAACTTACTCCATTTATGTGTGTGTTCACAAGTGTGCACATGTACCATGTGTGTAGGGATGCCTGAGGAAACTAGAAGAGGCAGTCAGATCTCCTGGGACTGGACTTACAAAGAGTTGTGAACCATCCAGCGTGGGTAGCAGGAACTGACGTTGGGTTCTTTGCAAGAGCATCAAGTATTCTTAACCACTGACCATCTCGGCAGCCTCCTGGCAGTTACATTTCCCCACATCGATTTCCTGATGCTCTTTCAGGCCTCACATCTTGATACAGTGCTAGTGGCACTCATGTCTTTCCATGACTTTTAGACTGGGCAAACACTCAAGCCATAGGGTCTTATTCACTGTGGCTCCTTTCCTTCAGTGGCTAGACTTCCTAATTTTCTAATCTCAGGCTTTAGCACATCTTCTCTACATGTAGCTTTCAAAGCCAATGTCTGCTTGCTCTCCAGGCTCTCTCACCTTCATATTCTTCTTCCATTGTTGAACCTGATTCTTGCCCTTTGTCTATTTGCTCCATTTGACTTCTGCTCTCAACAGCTCATCCTTGACAAGTGACAGTCTCAGCAGGTCTTATTAAGATTTCAGGGAAGGTAGACTTCCTGTTAGATCCCATCATGGACTGTTCTAACCCTGTGCCAATAGTGTGCACCAAGCCTCTCCCCAGCGAGCAAGCGCGTGTTGGAAACCAGGGACTCTCAGCACACTGGCTGCATTCTTTCTCCTCTTAGCTTTTCTCTGTTAATTTACTGCTGCTATCACTCAGGTCCTTGCTGCTACTGAAAGTCTATTCACTACTAAATCAGAGCTCATCAGCTTGATTTGTTGACAATATTCATGTGTTTTGATTTTGCTATTCTTTGCTCTATTGGAGGAAGATTAAAGAGATTCAAAACTTTCTATTATTGGCAGACTAGCCTAAGAAATTTATACATTTGCATATTTTTGATATAGTAGAAAATTTTAAGTATATGGTATGTATTATTCAGAAAAGAACAAAATTATGATGACAGGCGTTTTGACATGCAAGCTGAATGGACATCTCTTCAATGAGAGGAAGCTTGGACTATGACCAGGTTCATCTCTAGTTCTAGAATTCTGTCACTTGTCTCAGAACAGCTGGGATGATGAAGGACACAGACTGGCACCCATTAGACCTAGGTCTCCTCTGAGCCTGATATAAAACTGAAGACGACATCACCTGCATGAAGGCAAGCTCCACACCTGAAGTAGGTTTTCTCACTCAAAAATTTATTTATTATGAGGGGGCATGCATGGAAATGAGAAGAAATTTTGTGGGAGTCATTCCTCTCCTTCCACCATGTGCAGCCCAGGATGAAACTCAAGCCATCAGGCTGGGCCACAAACACTTTTATCTACTAAGCTATCTCATTGGCTCTTTCCTTCTTTATAGAAGGAAACATTACTTTTAAAAAGTCCTTGTGAAATGAGTTAACACAACTCAAATATACCTTAAAGTGTCTGCTGATACATTATTTCTAAGCTGTAGTCTTGAAGCACCTGGAGGTATTAGCATACTCATGTTATTAGGATAAATAGGAGTATATAAGGAATAGCACTACTTGGGCAGAGAGTGGACAGGCTCTTCACATGGGTCTTCCAATCCTGTCCATCAGGGAGGATCGGGTGATAGATAATACAGTCTGAAAAGATCCCAGGGCACTACACTCTGGGAGTCTGCTGACACAGCCTCAAAGTAGAAAGCATGGACTGTTAGTCGCACAAACCCAATTCGCTCGGCCTCACATCACCCTAACAAATGGGTGTAAAATACAAAGAGTTACTGCAGTAATTATCTGAAGGGTTTTGTCACTCCTCTCCAGACCATGAGCATCTCAAATGTCCCAGAGTGGGAAATGGCTTCCGTGATGAACACTGTGTGTACATCTGACTCTGGGAGTCCTTAAATTACCAACACGAGATTGCTAAACACTTTGAAAAACAAAGGTTGCCTGGCCTGAAGATATTTTAAAACGTTCTCTTTGCATGGGCTTTCTCTGCTGCAGCCAACACAACACATTACCTGGGCTCTCGGTTGCTCTCTCCTACCCACAAGCCCTTGTATCTCACCCCCGTTTGCATCTCCAGTGCTCGGTGCAGCAATTTGGGCCTGATTTATCTGCACCCCATGTTCAGGAACTAACCCAATGAGTCTACCTTTTTCACCCCCAATTGTCCACACTGCAGTGCCTCATTTTATCATGTGGTTCTACTTCCGCATGTTTCTGAGAGGAAGTTGGGAACGTGAGTTTCAAAGACACCTATTTGGGCCAGCTCAATGGCTCAGTGAGTAAAGGTGCCTGCTACCAAGCCTGAGGACATGAGTCATCCCTGGGACCCACATGGTCGAAAGAACCAACTCCAGCAACTATGGGATTCATGCACGCGCGCGCACACACACACACGCACACACACACACACACACACACACACATACAAACACACGCATGCACACACATTCACACACGTACTCTCATGCACATAGAAAATAATAAAAAATATTTTTAAAACACCTATTTTTTAAAAAGTATATCTCTAGGTAGTTATTATTATTTGTGTCTAAGAAGCACTTATTGGAAGGAATCAAGTGGGAAGGTTGAGACTGTTGGAAATACATTTGAGGGCTTCCTGAGAATTGCATTTTTAAAATTTTTTAAATTGATTCAACAAATACATATTGGCTATATTATGTTTCAGAAACTCCTAGTAGTGGGTAAAACTGCATCGAACTAGCATAGACTCCAGTAGCAGGATCTTGCCTTGAGTTGGAGCAGATAGATTGTAAACAAATCAGCGAAACATGGCCATTAGCATGTCAGGTAATGGTAGACACTCAGTAGAAAAAATAAATATGGAGTGGGGTGAAGCAAGACATAGAAGGGTGGCCTTGCAGAGAAGTCAAAGAGAGACTTCCAAAGATAACAGTCAATGAGTTAGAGGAGATGTAAACCATGCAGCGCTGGAGAGACGCTGTTCCTTGTAGAGGGAGAAACAAGTGCCAAGGCTCTGTAGTGGAACTGTGTCCCAGGACAAGGTCATTGCTGATGTATTTCCTTTCAGAATTTTGATGGTGTATCCACTCTTGTGGTCTCAAGCACTCACTATGCAATGGAGGTGCCTGGAGTCCAGCTTCCCTTTTATGTCCTCCAAGCATTCCACATTTGACATATCCAGTTCTGAGCTCCTGACTCCACACCGAAGCTACTGGTATCAAACGCTCTTCTGTTAGTCAACAACCCAACCCTTCCATTTGTTCCTTATGCTCTTTGCATATGTCACATACACATTGGTAAACCGAGTCAGCCCCTAGAATATGCCCAGGCTCCTGACACTTGGCTCAGTCACCAAGTGCTTGCCTGGAAAACATGAGGACCTGAGTTGAATCCTCAGTGCCTCTGCAAAACATCTGGGTGCAATGGTGTGCACCAAAAAAACCCAACACTAGGTAAGTACAGACAGGTGGGTTCCCAGAGCTCATTCTCTAGCCAAGCCTAGCTAGATCGGTGAGCTCTGAGTTCAGTGAGAGACTATCTTGATATTAAGGTAGAGAATGATTAGGAAAGACACCCAATGTTGACATCAGGCACCCACATGTACAAGTGTGCACACCTGCTCACATACACATACATTCATGAACATACAAGGAAAAGAAGATATGAGTACTGTGAATATAAAAGTAAGTTTCTACATCTACTTAAGAAATAATCTGCTAAAACAGCCTTTAAAGAAATACAGAAAGTGTGCATCAAAGAGAGCTCTTCCTAACTTGAGACACAGCTGTGCAGCCCGCTTTGTAAGGCAGACCTGCTCCCAAACAGCAGAACGTACCTTTAACTTCCCAGCCCCAAGTGTCGTTTTCCATGCATTGCAGGAGGCTGTTATTTGAAGAAATCCTGGAAGAACTCTTTTTTTTTAATTTTTTTATTCATTTTACACACCAACCACAGATCCCCCTCTCCTCCCTCCTCCCACTCCTCCCTCCCCCCACTAAAGCCAATTCCTGGTGTTTTCCTTAACTTCCTGTGTACACTGGATTTCCTTCTGTTTGTATGATACAAGATCAAAGCACATAGAGGCCTAAGCATTGGTGAGTTTTTCCAAAATGCTTCCATGCACGTGTCCATGCTCACGCATGGGCGAGAGAGAGAGAGAGAGAGAGAGAGAGAGAGAGAGAGAGAGCGAGAGAGAGAGAGAGAGAGAGAGAGAGAGAGAGAGAGAACATATGTGTGTGTGTGTGTGTGTGTGTGCGTGTGTGTGTGTGTGTGTGTGTGTGTGTGTGTGTACATGTGTGTATAAGTTCACATGGTGACCGGAGGTTGATGCTGGGTGTCTTCCTCTATTTTTAAGACAGGGTCTCTCACTGAACTTGGAACTGGTCAATTCAGTTAGGCTGACTAGCCACTAGCCAATAGGCTTCAGGGATCTCTGCCTCCCCACACTGAGATCACATGCATGGGTGTGCTTGACTGACCTTTCACCTGGGTGCTGGGTACCCAGACTCCGGTCCTCATGCTTGCACAGTAGGCACCTACCAACTGAGTCATCTCCCCACCCCCTGGGAAGCTTCGAAGAACAAGAGTCACGAGACTTTGTACTAGACAGGACAGACAAACAGAATCTGATTTGTTTCTAGGGGTGGGAAGCTAGAAACGGCAAGGCTGCCTGAGTTGTGCTGGCAGTGATACCCGTTGCCAAGGTACAGAGGAATCCCTTCGGCGGGCCCACCTGCTCTTGCTCCCCTGCTAGCAGCCAGGATGTTGCAAAAATGATGAAATGTCTCTCTGTGTTGCAAAATTGATCAACTCCCTGCCTGAGCTACGGTCACTCTCCATTCCATTCGAAGAGAATCATCACTTAAGTCTTAATTAAAAACAAACGCAGATACAAAATCCCCCCACCCCCACTTCCTGGCTGTAATCTCTTGGTATACTGACCTCCAGGAATAAAACCAGAGATGCTTATCTTGTGGGATGCTGTTGTTTTTCTGAAAATGAAACTTTAAGGAAAATTGTGATCCCTTAACATAATTTCTCTCACATCCTCAGGCTACAAGAAGCAGTGCCTTGAAGCAAGGGAACAGATGGTAAGAGAGAGGTCTGTAAATCATGGCTCCTGCCCCTCCCCAAACCACAGAGCAACCATTAATTTCTACATCTTAGTCAAAGCCAGCACAGGAGAGTGCCAAGCGCCTGTGTGACCAGAGTCGGGGTTGCTTCAGTTTAATGAGAAAAGGGATATTGTATTCATGAACCATTTCACCCAAATCTTAGTGGCCAGCCGCTCGCAGCAGAGGCAGCAGCCAAGGCTGTCCAATACCTTCTACTCTCCACGTACCCGAGCAGCTAAGCCACAGAGAAGAGCACAAATGCCTATAAGGGCCAGGCTGGGTGTGGAAGAGTCTGCAGAAATGTGTAATCAGGCTAGGTTTCAGACCACAGGAGCTGTGGCTGTAACAGCAAATTCAGCTTTCATATAGCAAATGTAAAACGCACACAAAGCAAAGAAAAATTAACTGTGCAAACCAAGAAAAAGGAGAAGGAAGAGAGGGAGGACGAGAAGAAGAAGAGGAGGAGGAAGGAAAGAAGGAAGGAAGGAAGGAAGGAAGGAAAGGAAGGAAAGAAAGAAGGAAGGAAGGAAAGGAAGAAAGAGGAAAAGTCTTTTAAAGAGGGGGAGGGAGGGAGAGGGAAGGAGGAGAGGTGGGGGAGGAAAGGAAGACTCTGCTGCTTCCATCTGCCTATTTCTCTGGTGTAAACACTCCTGCCTTGGCCAGTTTCTAGCTACTAATACAGAGTTTAACAACAGACCAGACCCTTGCCATTCAACAGTCACCTCCACCTCTCTAAAGCCTGTATATGCCACCCAGTTCTTGGCCACCAATTTATCATCTAATCTCATTTTTCTGTCCTCAAAGGGAAAGTTACTGGTCATAAAGTGATGATGACAATGTTGCATAAATCCATCACCCCTGTGACTACATTCCACAGAATTCTCTCCAATTTAGATGCATAAAGGTTTTTGGTTAAGGCCATGCCACAGGAGTTCTCCAAGTGTCACCTGGGAACCCCGTGTCTCTCAGGTCTTCACCTATTATGAGATTAAGGCTGTTTTTATATCAGCCTGAGATGTTATGAACCCTCTTCACTTTTATTCTCCAAGGAATGTACAGTGAGATTTTCCAGTTTGATGGCGTCTTGTTGCCACAGATTGGGAACTGAGGCAGAGGGCACAATCTGCCTTCCATTAAGCCACACACAGAAAAGACCAGCAGGACTGTCACATGACATCATTCCTCTATATTCCCCGTTTAGTAAGATATAGTGATTTTTTTCACACACATACTATTGATGTTAACATAAGGAAGGTGGTAATCATTTACTCTAAATAAACTATTCATCTGCTCCGTGGGGAGCATGAAGTGGAGTCTCACCTCAAGAAGTGTACCCAAATTCTTCAGCTTTAATTGCTATTATAGTTACCGTCAGCTCCACACAGCCTAGAATCTCCTGAAAGTGTTACAGTTGATTTGCCTTCATCGGGCTGGCCTATGGACACGCCTCTAGAGGATTGTCTTAATTGTTAATTGAAACAGGAGGGCCCAGCCCACTGTGGGCGGCACCATCCCTAGGCAGTTGGTCCTGGACTATACAAAAGGGTAGCTGAGCATGAGACTGTGAGTAAGCCAGAGAGTAAGCCAGCAAACAGCATTCCTCCACAGTTTCAAGTTCCTGACTCAGTTCATGCCCCTGACTTTCCACAGTAATGGACTGTGACTCAAGCCAGATAAATCCTTTCTTGCCCTAATTTGCTTTTGGACACCATGTCACAGCGACAGAAATAAAACTAGAACAGTCATGAGTTTTGATAAAAATGGCCCACACAAACAAAAACATCTTAATCATTTTCAAGCTTGCTATGGGACTACTTTCTAAGACCCAAATGTTTGCTCATCGGCAACAAGACAAGTCTCGTGAAGGCATCACTTGGAGAGAAGATTCAGAGTCCATCCACCATACTTGTACCATCCCCACTATAGCTGGCATCCCTATGTAGGATCACCACAAATCTTTCCCTTCATTCGGCTACGGGAACCAGCCCCATCCCATCATGACCTCAGAGCAGACCTGTGACACTTCCTAAATGACAAGAAAAGCAGGAGAAGAGAAAGTGGCACCAGAGGAAGCCATGCATTCTAAGGGTTAATCACCCACTGGCCCCAGTCTCACAAATAGTGACAGCTCATCTCGACAGGCAGTCCTCAGTAGGCACTAATAGGAGGCCAGCCTGGTGATGTGACATGTCTACATAGCCCATCTTTGCATGGGTACACCTGGCCAGGTGCAAACACATAATGAGTATCGGGCTGTCATCTGGAGAATCCCAATTCCTGTTTCCAAACACACAGTCACGGTCTCTGAAACTGGAACTTGGGTCTAGATATGTAGATAAGGAGCTGGTAGTGGCACACATGAGGCCACACTTGTTTTATGGTTATTTGTAGTAATCACCTGCTTATTTAAATTAACACTTGTGCTTTAATTTATTATAGTCCTTATCTCTTGAAAGAAAACCATACTATGATTTCAGATTGCTTTGTGAATTGGCTGAGAGATTTTTCCAAAAGTTACAGCTGCCCAGAAGACCTGGGGGTTTGCTTTAAGCTAGAAGGAACTGGGTGTGATAGAAACCCTTTGTTCCTGGTTCTGATATTTCCAGGAATGGGACCTCCAAGCTTGTGGGGCCAGACCCTTATTTGCTGTACTAGGGAGTAGGGAACAAGTTACCTAGCAATTGAGTGACAGCCAGTGGCTTCCAGTTCATTTTTCAATCTAGGAGAGTCTGGGATGACTCTGGCTGGGTTTCTTTGCTTTCCTTGCTGTGATGGGTCAGTAGGAGGCAGAGACACTGGGTAGCAATGAACACTATCCTGTGTTCATTCTGAAACCAAAAGGCCAGACAGCACAGAGGTTTGGGCCTTTCTTCTGGGCCTGTGGCTGTAGCTGCTGCTCCTGTGGAGGGAAGCCTCCCTAAGAGGAGCCATTATGGGATTGGACTTGACTAGATGGGTGTTTGGTATGATGAGGTGCATGAGAGGAGAACAGAGAAGGCAGGTGAGCACTGCCATCATGGGTCAAATCCTCTTTCATTCTCCAGACAGCTTTATCCAGAAGGGTGTTGTGATGTCCTGTTGGACTCTGTGTCCAGTTCTCAAGATTCCAAGTTCACAGACAAAGAGGCAGTGGTATCAGTTACAAAGCTTCCAGACCCTCAGGAGGTGTTTATGGCATGGCATGGAGTAGAGGCTTGTGTGTGTAGGGGTAGGGGTTGGGGAGTGTCTCTGCAACCAACATGGCCAGCAGAGGATCCATCCATGTGGGGTAAGAAGGCAGTCCAGTTCAACATGACTCAGTGGCTGTGAGCACAAAGACCTCTGTGCCTCCTACAGAGGTTGACTAAAAAATGGTTAGACCCTCAGGATGGAAGCTTGTGCCCTCTACTTACTTCTGGGAGCCCCCTGCCATGCTGCTAGGCCACTCTTTTATTTTCCCATTGGTTAAATGTAAGAAATGATATTCACATCATTTTGTTCTATGGATGAAAAGGTAGCACAGCACAGCACGGCAGAGCGCCAGCTGTGGGCTCCACTTGGGCCCTCTGCTCTTTTCTCATATCCCTCATCATCTGTAATCACAAAGGGATTCTTTGCTTATTGTCTCCCTCACCCTCCCAGCTGTCACTTCCAAGAGTGACTGTTCTGTTTGCCCCTGTCTGAAAACTCAGAGACTAACCGAAGAATCTACAACACGATAAATGCTCAATATATTTTAAATGAGTAGTCCCTGAAAGGGAGTTATTATTTAATGCAAAAATGACCTTAATTGCTAATTATCTGAGAACAGTTTTTTTTTTTTTTTTAAATCTGGCATTTAGTAGTGACAAATGTATATTCATCTTCAGGACCCAAATGACACCTTGGTCTCTAAATGGAGGTGGCTACACTCTAAACCCCAGCTACTAGCTTCCCAGTAACCATTAGCCTTTGTCTCCTCCACACCAGGGGATGGAGGAGTCTCATGGTGGGTGCAGGAGATAATCCTCATTTGCTCTGGTATAAAACAGCACAAACAGCGTGGGTGTTCTGTGAGGCTGTGATTAGATTCGAAAGATCAAAGCTGTGACGAATAGGGCACACAGCTCCCCTAAATGGTCTTTTTAAGTGATGGGAGGAGATGGAGATCTCAGGAGGAATCTTGGTGAAGTGTTTGCATCAGAAGGGCTTATTGCTTATTGCTGAAGCTTCAAAGCAGTTTCTGAGCTTCCATGATCCACCATCAGCTGCTGTGGGCCCTCCTTGGTCTGTCCATTTTCAGCCATTTAGATACAATAAATGTGCATACCACCCACAGCAGGTCTCATGGGCCTCCAGTCCTTAATGGCCCTTGATCTTTTATCAGCTTGCTAATCTGTACATTCAGGTGTTTCTTTTAGTTATTAAAATATCAGTGGGCATTCCAGGATATTCCATCTCACTGGGATTCTAGAATGTTGCAATTTACAGGATTAGGATGAAGTAAAAAGGACACTCACTCCAGCTCTGCTCCCTGCCCCCCCCTGCCCCCCCCCCCAAAAAAATCTCACTAAGCAAAATGAATAACATATTGATGGGTCTTAAAAATTAAGACTAATGTAAAATAAACATACAATATACAAAATATCAAAATTTAAAATAAAGACAATTAATGGGCATCATGCTTAGGTGAGAGCGGTTGTTACACTAGGTTATTTCAGGTTGTTACAAACACCTGAAACAACCTGCTTCATCCGTGGAAAGGGTTGTTTGGGCTCACAGTTTGCAGGACTCTGCCCATGGCCACTAGGATCTCTTATGAGGCAGACATCCCAGTCAGAGTGCATGGTGTAGGAATCCACTCACCCTATACATCTAGGAAGCAGAGAGACAGAGGTTAGCAATCCATGATCCCCTTAAGGCATGTGACCACTGAACTACCTTTCTCCCACTAGGCTCCGCCTCCTACAGGTTCCACAACCTGCCGATAACATGACTTTATCTCCAAACTACAGCTGTGAGTGAGGTTGAACTCTTTGAGGGAGGGACAGAGCCTGTCTGTAGACTGGCCATTGTTATTTTTGGTTTCCATGGCAACACTAGAAGGCACACTGTGCTTGGGTTTGATGAAGACAGTTGCTGTCATGACTAGCAACTGTGTTCATGGTATTAGGTTAAGGATTGAAAATAAGCAAACAAAAGATCCTTTAAGGGCACTCATTCCCTTTGACCTTTTAATATTTCCCAGACTGATTTACAGTAAGGAAAGACCTAGAAATACACACAAAGACATCATCTATCACAGTGTTATTTAGGGCAAAGAAAAGTCCGGAAATAATCTACTATTCCACTATAGGGAGTGGCTCACTAAATGCCAGTACAGCACGTGGTAGCATGAGGTATGGTCATGGAAATTCAGTTTTGAAGACTGGTCAGTGATACAGAAAAACACTCATGAGTATTGTTAATTTAAAGAATGATATAGGTGTCAGGTAGCTTTCCATTGCTATAACAAAAAACCTGAACTAATCAACTTACAAACAGAAAAGGTCATTATGAGCTTTGGTGACTTCAGCTCATAATCAACTGGCCCCATTGCTTGAGGCCTGTCAGGGGATTATATCATATCAGTAGGGCATAGGGGACCTTTGAGTGACATTATAATTAGATACAGGCATTTGTTAATAGGATTCTATGCACAAGCACTGTTGTCTGTAGAGAAAACCCTGTTTTGGCTACACTGTGTCATATTCCTTACAAATCGTTTTAATTAACTAAACTGGAGATTTGAGTAGAAACCAATTACACTGCCATCCAGCCAGCAAAAGAGGAAGAGGAGGGGGCTGTGGTTCCCTAACCCCCTTCAAGGGCCTCAAGGGCTCCCACGGAATGACATAAGAACCTCCTCTCTCTAGTCCCTCTCCCCCTTAGATGGCATTTTTCTCCAAATTGAAACATTGCCTCCAGGAGGGAGGGGGAAGCTCAAGAGCCTCAGGAAGTTAACAAAAGGTCACACAGAAGCTTGGGAGGTCCTTGGGGACCTCTCCTTAGCAGTATACAAATGAATAATGGTTCCTAGGAGAGGGGGCTCTGACTAGTCCAACTGGGATGGGGTGGGACAGACAGAGACAGACAGAGAGACAGAGAGATTTAGACAGTAGAGCTGTGTAGAGAGTTCCAGGGCTACAAGCTTTCAGGAGTTGTAGCTTTCCTGCCTGGCCCAGTCAGGACAAATCTCTCTCACCCGCCAGTCCCACAGCCGCTCAGACCCAACCAAGTAAACACAGAGACTTATATTGCTTATAAACTGTATGGCCGTGGCAGGCTTCTTGCTAACTGTTCTTATATCTTAAATTAATCCATTTCTATAAATCTATAACTTGTCACGTGGCTCGTGGCTTACCAGAATCTTCACATGCTGCTTGTCATGGCGGCGGCTGGCAGTGTCTCCTCCCACCTTCCTGTTCTCTCAATTCTCCTCTCTGTTAGTCCCGCCTATACTTCCTGCCTGGCCACTGGCCAATCAATGTTTTATTTATCGACCAATCAGAGCAACAGATTTGACATACAGACCATCCCACAGCAAGGAGTTGTCCTCTGTGTCATGGTGGGTATTTCTGTGACGCAGCTGGTATAAGTCCTCCCTGATCCTGTAAGTGACCCTTCACCTACACCCCAGCTAGTAACCCCAATAAAAACTCATTGGTCCATCATATTAGTTGTTGGTGCAATTGTTACTTTGGTCCATAAGGGTTTCCATTTCTGGAGTGCATAAATGTGTGTGTGTGTGTGTGTGTGTGTGTGTGTGTGTGTGTGTGTGTGTGTGTGTAAGCATCTGTCATGCTACATCCTCACCTGCTCCACATCCCACCTTCTTCTGCAGATGACACCCTGTGAACCAAGTCTTTTACACACAGTCTTGAGAGGAAATGGGGAATCCAAGATCCAAGCTATAGCAAGAGATACACAAAAGGAATGTCTAAAGGTTATAATACTAAATCGTTTTGTGTTTCAGAACAAGCCAAAAATGTCCTTGTTAGTACAACTTTCTTCTTTGAAGATGAAGGGGCTGGGATCCAATCCCTGCAGACCCACAGCTATTACCGTTCATTCAGAAAGAGGTGTCAAATCACCAAATAGCCTGGTTGGAAAATAACACCTGTTTTCTGAGTCTTTCATCTGCTGGCATGGTGAGGTTACTGTGGCGAATACTGAGCAGGGGGAACAAGAACTTCACCTCTTGCTATTGACCAAAACTCAAAACTCAAAACGCAGTTGGAACACATAATAATTGAGCTGTGTTTTCTCTAGAGGTACTTACATTTCTCTTTAAAAAAAATCAGCAATGAAAGTCAGGAAAGAGGTGGGGTGAGACGTTAATCATCTATAGCTTCCAGTTTTTTTGGTTTGTTTTTGTTGTTGTTGTTGTTGTTTGTGGTCATATTATTGAAGAAGTGAAGATAGAGGGGGTAGAAATTTGATGCTGTAGTCACCCCACTGTTAGTCACTGGGTTTGGGGATGAGGTAATATTGTCATGTGGGGTACTGTCACCTGCCTTAGATGGCAGTTTACTTAGACAGATGCATTCTTCAACAGGGCAATATGTCCAAGCAAAGTTGCTATAAAACCCCATTTTCACCACTGGAATGTGTCCTTCCCGTTAAATAATACTTTACAGGGCTTGGGAGACGGCTCGGTGGGCAAAGGGGCTAGCCAAGCCTGATGACCCAAGTTAGGTCAGCTGAACCCATGTGGTGGAATAGATTTCCATAGGTTAACCTCTCACCTTCACATGTGTGCCATGGCACATATGTGAGGACACACCATAGATACATGTGCATGGATGTACACACACACACACACAAACACACACACAGAGAAAGAGAGAGAGAGAGAGAGAGAGAGAGAGAGAGAGAGAGAGAGACAGAGACAGAGAGAGAGAGAGAGAGAGAGAGAGAGAGAGAGAGAAGCACACATATACATACATTAAATACATATAAAAAATTAATAACTAAAACTTTATAATTCAGGTTTATTTAGAAATATAAAGTTGCTGACTAGGGCTGAGAGAAAATGGGCACTGCTACACTGTGGTGATACTGTGTCCCCCAATATATTGTTTACCCTAATAAACTTATCTGGGGTCAGAGAACAGAACAGCCACTAGACAGACATAGAGGCCAGAAAATGGTGGCACAAACAACTTCAATCCTAGCATTCTGGAGACAGCGATCCATCCAGATCTCTGTGAGTTCAAAGCCACACTGGAAACGGTCAGGCATGGTGACCCACAGCTTTAATCCCAGGAAGTGATGGCAGGAAGCAGAAAGGTATATAAGGCGTGAGGACCAGGAACTAGGCTTGTTAAGCTTTTAGGCTTTTAGCAGCAGTTCAGCTGAGAACCATTCGGATGAGGACTCAGAAGCTTCCAGTTTGAAGAAACAGGATCAGCTGAGGAATTGGCAAGGTGAGGTTAGCTGTGGCCTGTTCTGTCTCTCTGATCTTTCAGAATTCATCCCAACACATGGCCCTGGGTTTGTTTTTATTAATAAGACCTTTTAAGATTCATGTTACACCACAGGGTCATGCTGATGGCGGCCACAGTTTCACATCCACTTCACAAGTCTCTCTGACTCTGGTGCTTGACCCAGCTCAAGCTTCAGCTTCCTAATTAACCCTCAAGGGCTTTGTCCCCACACCAGAGACTAAGCTGGATGACTGGCAAACCTGTGTCCTTCCGTTCTGAACAACCCAGTTAACCTGTCTCTTCCAGCCATGGTGGCTCTTTTCCTATGACATCAGCCAGCTGTGGAAGACACGATGGATGCCTAGGCACAGCCTTCACAGTCCTCTCAAATGCTGCCTTCTCCTTCTGCTCCATCTCCTGGCTGAATGTGGAGCAGTCACCACAAGGCAGAAAGGGTCACCTCTGCATGCTCACCTGAACTTCTGCAAAATCAGCATCTGGACACAGTGTCAGCAAGAAGCCCACACAGGTCACAAAGTAGTAATCTTGGGGTTTATCTGTTACAGCAGCTGGCACTCTCCCTTACCTCCCTCTTTTCCATCCTTGTCTTCCACAGGCTGACAGGACTGAGCTACAGTGTGTTTTCCTATGAGACTCATCCATCACAAGAGCTTGACTGCTGAAAAATTCTCTCCTCGGACTGAGGGTCTTGCTGGTAGAGCACCTAACTGATGTGTGAGGCTCTAGGCTCAATTCCAGCCCTGAAAAACAAAATTTTCATCCCCATGTTTGTGGCTGTGCATATATTGCCAGAAATTGGTCCATGTTCATTAACTCTGTAGTGAGGGAATTCTGTGTGTAGTAATAAAGCATGCTTTAATTTCAGAAGTTAAACCATTATTCACATTTGTTTGTTAATTCTCAATAATTTTTAACATTTTGTTTTTGTTTGTATGTATGTGCATGCTCGTGTGTGTGTGTGTGTGTGTGTGTGTGTGTGTGTGTGTGTGTGTATGTGTGTCACATGTGTGCAGGTGTCCATGGCGGTCAGAAGAGGGCATCAGATCCCCTGCAGTTAGTGGTGATTGTGAGCCACCAGATATGGTGCCAGGAACTGATCTTGGGTCCTCTGAAAGAGCAGCAAATACTAAGCCATCTCTCCAATTCAAATTCTTGATAATTCTAAGGCTATCTGACCACATATAATACTGGTTCTTTTTGTCATTTACAAGAATAAAATACATCCCAGAAAAGAGAAGCTTGCACAGAATATAGAACAAATCTGTGTCTTTAGGAAAAAATAATCTTACCCAGTTTTTGAGTATGCATGACTTCATTTGGGTTTTTGTCTGCCACTTTAAAGACATTAGTGCCTCAAGAGTTACATGATTAGGCTACTCTCCTATGAAAGAAAGGTCACCTAGGCTAACCACATCACCATCTCCTGACCTCTGTTTTGGAGGATGGATTTACAAATGAACCCAGGCATGCCTCATCCTCCATGTGTCCATCAGCTTGTTCATAAGGACAATGGATATGTGAAGAAGTAGTTTGGGGTGACTGCTTGGGAAATAAAGAGCAAACCGGAGGGAGAGACATAAGGACTTTCATTCCGTTTCAGGCAGTGTCTGCCTCTGGTTTGTTACATGCCAGTCACTGGTCCCATCATACTTCTAGCCATCTCCTGGCTTCAAACCAGAGGCTGTAAGAGCAATAGGCGGGGCTTCTTTCTTTGGGTTTCCATTACAAGCTGACTTTGCAGCCCAAAAGTGGTTCTGCCCCCTCTCTAGAGAAGATGGATTGATCCTTTTCTTGGAGGCAGCACAGGTTGGTGGAGAAGGAAAGGCTATACATTTCTCCCTGTGACAGGAGGCTGGCCACAATGGCAGCTGTGATCACATTTGCTCCTGTTGCTGTGAACATTTGGGACACTAAAATAAATTGATTGGACCAAAAGATTCTTTGCTGTCCTCACTGTGTCATCGTAATGGGGACTCCATCCCCCTTGCGCTGCACTGCTGCTGAACTGGCATTATGGCTTTTCAAATTACTCTGCCTCACATCGAATCAGAGCTGGGGCTATTGGATTATAGGACAATGTTTGGGTGTTTGGGTTCTGCCGAAAGTCATCTTTCCTAAAGGCTCAGGGATTCTTGGTCTGTTATTCTTTCTTTAAATCTATAGATGTGAATCTGGCCTGAGATCCCTACCTCATTCATCTCCGATACTGTTAACTCCCTCTGAGGAGGTATTTACTGACCACCTACTATGTGCAAACTCATTCTCCTGCACTGTGTTCACCCAAGAAGACCACTCCTGTGCACAATAGAGAATTCATTTTCACATTTATCCACTTACTTATTTAGTATGTCTGTGGGGTGGGGTTGCATGCCACAGTATGTATGCATATGGCTGTCCGGGGACAAATTGCTGGAGTCAGTTGTCTCCTTCTCCATGTGGGTCCTGAGAAGTGACTCAGGTCATCAGACTTAGCAGCAAGTGCCTTTGCCTCCTGAGCCATCTCACAAGCTCTAAAACTGTTTTTTTTTTTTTTAATTAGCTACTTTGTTGCGGAGAAATAGCCCACACCACCTTAAAATGTGTTCTTGCAGGCCACCTGCTATTTATCTTAGATTTTAGCTAATGAAACATGCTTTTCTCACTACCAATACATGCAAAATACCTAATTTAAGAAAATAGTTTCCTTTTACAATGCTGACTTTTATCATTAAGTGATTATGACTAGTTTCAGGTGGGGAACCATGCAAAGTTCTAGAATTATGTTCTATCTTGCCCTTCAGATAAACTATCTTTTTCATGCCACTCTTGGGGCTGCTGGCTAAAAGAATGGCATCTCTATCTACAGACCCAAGTGCTGGCCCATTGGTAAAATGTCACTTCAGAAAGTTACCTGTATTGGGCATGAGATGATTCTTACCCATCCTTCCTTGGCTGGCTTCACTGCCTGGAACTCTGTATCTGGGATATCTGAGAACTTCTACCCACCAGGGAGAAGGCACCTTCTGCAGAAGCCTGCTTACCCTGGACTCCCCACAGCAGCGGGGCAGACAGGCCACAACACACAAGTAGCTGAGTATCTTCCTTGGAAACCACAGAGAGAAAGGGCTCATGGGGCAGGGGTTAGTCTGAGGCAGTCTTGGCTGTGGCAGTGGTGTGTTTGTGGTCCGTCTCTTTAGCGCTAGCTCACAGACATGGCAAGCAGGCTAAACAAGGGGATATGTAATGCTCATCCTACCTCTGGGACTCACTCTGAATTTTATGTTAGATTTATCATGAACCCCTCTCTCCCTATTTCCTGGCCTTAACATAGGAACAATGTTATTATTTACCCTACTTAGCTAAGAGTATTTGACCAATCAATGTAGCTAGAATAGAGCTTGGCATAGTAACACACACCTGCAACCCTATCACCAGGAATGTTGAGACAGGGAGGATTCCAAGTTCAAGGCAACTGGGGCTATTTAATGAATTCAAGGCTAGCCTGAGCTACATAAGAATATCTTTATCTAAAGAAAATTAAAGCAACCAGCAGAGTCTGGCACTGAAGACTCAATGCATGTTTGTGAAAATAAGCCATTAATTCCAGTAAGAGACCAGCAGACAGAGGCATGGCTGCCCCTTGGCTTCTCAGAGGAAGCCAGCTGGTAGCAAAGGACTTTAGCTTTGTGGGGAATTCATGCTTGGGCTTTGTCTGTGCAGCCCCTAGACAGAGTCTGTTTCCAGAGCAAGTCAGGGTGGTCAATGGGTTGCTCATGGGAGAGGACCTGACCTGTGGAACAGTGGTTGGACTCTGAAAGAAGTTCCGAGGCTATAGGCTCTCAATGCCAACAGGTCATCTTGTCAGAGTTGGAGACTTTCTGTGGTTCCTGCATTAGAAAAGCCATCTATGTGAGCAATTTATTGCAGAATTCCAACTACTTATTTCAATGGATAAATACGACATGTCAGGGTAGGGACAGTGTGGTGGTTTGAATGTAATTGGCCCCCATAATCTCATAGGGAGTGGTACTATTGGGAAGTGTGGCCTTGTTAAAGGAAGTGTGTCACTGTGGGGGCAGGTCTTTGAGGTCTCTTTTGCTTAAGCTTCGCTCAGTGTCACAGTCCTCTTCCTGTTGCCTACAAGATGTAGGACTCTCAGCTCCTTCTCCAGCACTGTGTTAGCCTGCATGCTGCCATGTCCTACCATGATGATAATAGACTGAACCTCTGAACTGTTAGATAGACACCCCAATCAAATGTTTTCTTTTATAAGAGTTGCTGTGGTCATGGTGTCTCTTCACAGCAATAGAACCCCTAACTAGGACAGACAGGGAGCAAAGAAGGAAGGAAGAGAGGGAGGGAGACAAAAGAGAAAAATGGAGAAATGAAAAAGAAAGAACAGAAGGAAAAGACAAAATATCCCCTCTCTAGTTCAGTTAATGTGGTAGTTTGAATGAGAATGGCTGCCACGGGCTCATATATTCGAATGCTTGGTCCCCAGTAGAGGGAACTGTTTGGGAAGGAGCAGGAAGTATGGCCTTCTTGGAGGAAGTGTGTCACTGGGGATGGGCTTTGAGGTTTCAAAAGATGACACCATTCCCAGTCTCTGTCTCTGTCTCTCTGTCTGTCTGTCTGTCTCTCTGCCTTGTGCTTATGGATCAGAATGTGAGCTCTCAGTTACTGCTCAAGCACCATGCCTGCTCGACTGCTGCCATGTTCCTTGTCATGACTCTTACCCTCTGGAATCTTGAATCACCTACATTAAATGTTTTCTTTTAAAAGTTTCCTTGGTCACGATGCTTTGTCACAGCAGTAGAAATAACTAAGATATTTTTTAAAAAAATAAAAAAGGTAGCTAAGAAGACATGCATGTCATAGACATTTGGGAGTTGAGAACAGATTATCAGCCAAGATACAAAACCAGCTCCCTGAAGGTTACCTTGACCTGTCACTTACGATCTAATCCAACATTCACCCCTCACCAAAGATAAGCTGGTCAGGGAAGGCTGAGCACCAGCCAGCCAGGAGCAATGGAGGTACGCAGGGACATGGCACACACACTGTGCCACATAAGCAAACACATATGGTGTCACCAGGAGCTCCACCATCCTCTATGGGGCCAGCAGGGCTCCTTATCTTCCAAAAATGTTTCACTTTAACAAGGAAAAGAAACCTAGACCATTTATGGACATTGGCTCCAGCACGGTAGGGTTGGGGAGGGTTAGACTTGAGATGGTTAAGTAAATAGGATGTATAGTGCTGGAGAGCTCTGAAAAAACTATCCAGTAGAACAATATGCTGGGGACTGGAGAGGTGGCTCATCAGTTAAAAACACTGGCTGCTCTTCCATAGGACCCAGGTTCAATTGTCAGCCCTGACATGGCCCCTTATAACTGTTTGCAATTCCAGTTCCAGGATATCTGACGCCCTCTTCTGGCCTCTGCAGGCACTGGATGCACATGGTGCACAGACATACATGCAAGCAACACACACACACACACACACACACACACACACACACACACACACACACATAAAACAAAGCAAAAATCCTCAATATACTGAATAAGGTAAGATGCCATATATGTGTCCAAAGCACACACATGTGCACACGTATCATGAAGCCTGTATCACATCACACAAAGTAGACTTCTTGAATTTGCACACCTGTTATACAGACATTGCAGGGAAGGTGAAAATGCACACAAACAAGCCAGGTGTTACATATAACATCTTCTGAGACAAGTCTGAGCATGCTCAAAAAGCTCATGCGTGTTAACTGTTGACATTCCGAGAAGGCGGAGGAAGTCATCGGACTTTCCCCAGAGTACCCACCATCTCCTCCCAGCTGTTAGTATTCAGTTCTGCCTTAATTTCCCAAGACCTCATTGTCTATGGAAGGTGGGGAAGACTTGGGAGAGGAGCAGCATCTTCACGGCCATGGGGAAACCATCATCCATCTGGGGTACAGACTTCCCATATGGCTAATTCAAGGTCACCCATGCTCCTGCCCATAGCCCTCACCAGTGCTCTGTATGTAAGCTCCCCAAACTCACTGATTTTTGGATAAACTGTGGTGCTTTGGTGAACTCAGACTTTGAGTCTTCGGGACCTTATGGGGTGGGAGTAGACATTGCTCAGTTGCCCTGTCCCCTCACTGCAGGGGGATTCCTATGATACCAGGCTCATTCTAAAACCTTGGACCTCTCAGAAGATCAACAATGGTACTATAGAATAATAAATATTAGTATGCTTTTGCTCTTAAATTTGAATTAATATTTTCCCAATTTTTCTATATTGAGAAGAGTTTTCCCCTAATTGTTATGAAAAGAGTTCAGGCTTGCTGTATAAATTCACAAAACCTAAAAAGAAGAAAAGGCCTACGACGTAACCACTGAGAGACCATTTCTGTTAGTATTTCTGGATGCTGTCTTCCTGACCCTGTTTTCACTTACCATCTTAACACAGCCATGTTTCCATGTCAATAAACACAGATCTACATAATTGTGTTTAATGGCTCTAGAGTACGTCTAGGGATGGCTGGTCTTCATTTATCCAATCACATAGTATTGGGTTTTCACTTGCTATTCAATTTTTCATTATGATTAGCAATAGATGAGTTTTCAAATCATATTCAAAAGCAACTGTAGAGCTAAGAGATAGTATAGTCCATAAAGTGCTTACTATGCAAGATGAGAACCTAAAGCCCATCCTTAGAATGGGCGGAAACCTGGGCATGGTGGTATGCACGCAATCCTGGTGCTGGGCAAAGAGACAAGCAGATCTCTGGGACTTGCTGGCCAGTCAGCCTAACATAATTAGTAAGTTCCAGACCAGGAAGATATTTGTCTCAAAAAATTAAGAAGTAGGAAACACTTGAGAAAACACTTGGGGTTGTCCTATGGCTTACACACACACACACACACACACACACACACACACACACAGAGTCATGAAGTAAAGCATTTCCTTTCTGTTAACAACTAAGATAGATTAAAATGAAGGTGACATCCACTGAGGACTACCTTTTAGCTGCCTCAGCTACCCTCTTACAGGGTTCTAGCTCATGCTAACAGGCTTTTGGTCATGGGGCAGAGGCCCAGCAGCTTTTCTTCACAAAAACCCTGAGTGACATATTCCTGTGACTCCCTTGCAGTGTTGACCAGGTGGCTGCTATTCTGTGAGACCACTTACTGAGTCCTGCAATATGCCAGGCAATCCTTCATCTCCCAAGGGTCCATCTGTATCTCAATAACCACTTCACAGGGAAGAGTTGAATGCTCAGAGATATCAAACTGTCTGGGCACAGTCACATTGCTGGTAGGTGTGGGTCAGGAACTAGACACAAGCTTTTTTGGGCCCAAGGGCCAGCATTTCCTACTCATTCATCCCTGTCCTCATTGCTCCCTCTACCCCTCACTCCAGTGTCTCTTCCTGCGGGTGGGACTGTTACCACAGAGGTCAGGGCATGGGAAATAGAGTGAAACCAGATGAGTGCTATCGGAAATGTTCGTAGATCCCAGCTCCTGCTTTTCCTGTTGGTATCTCCAACCCCAGCCTCTGAAACTGTACTGGGGACTCACTTTGGGGTATCTTCTCTCCACCATGTACAAGCTTCCTAGGAAAACCCACACAGCTGTGCACTGTGGACCAGCTCTTGTACTGAGCTCCAGACTTCCCACTGTCCATGTCTGCTTAAACATCTCCTGCATGGCACAGTGAACATCTCCTGGACCCTGGCTGAGGATCACATCCTCAAAACACTCCTACTTCCTCACCTCCCTCTACCCCAGTGCTTCTCAACCTTCCTAATGCTACAGCCCTTTAATACAGTTCCTCATGTTGTGGTGACCCTCAACAACAAAATTATTTTCATTGCTACTTCATAACTGTAATTTTGTTACTGTTATGAATCACAATGCAAACATCTGTGTTTTCTGATGGTCTTAGGCAACCCCTGTGAGAAGGTCATTCGACCCCAAAGGCGTCGTGACCCACAGGTTGAGAACCACGGCTCTATACATTATTTTCTACCATCCCACTTCTCAAGGCTGAGCTTTCTGGCTCTCCCTTGACTTTTTTCTCCCATTTGTTATTCAGAATATTATCACCCTTTGCTGGCAGTTTCTAGAAAGATCCCCAGAAGGTGTCTGTTTCTCAGCACCTTCAAGAGTAATGGAGCCTGATTGGTCCTCATCTGGACCACCTCACTCATTTCCTTTCTGTTCTGCACCTTGGACAACTGACTCCATAGCAGTCCAAAATCTTCCTTGTGGAATGTTTAATCATTCCTCCACACAAAATCTTCCACAGGCTTCTTCCCCTTTAGCTCTGAGGAGAGTTAGAGTCTTCCTTCAAAGCCTTCAATGGTCTGCCCCATCTTCATTCTTTTTGTGTGGTCTCTAAGACCATTTTCCTTGATGACCTCGCCTAGCCTCAATGTCTCTCATCGATAACTTGAAACTTGACATTTCCTCCTGTGAAGGTTAGAATGAGAACAGCTCCCATAGGCTCATATGTTTGAATTCTTGGTCTCCAGTTGGTGGAACTGTTTGGAAAGGATTAGGACGTGTGGCCTTGTTGGAGGAGGTGTATCACTGAGGTGGGCTCTGAGGTTTCAAAAGCCCTGAGTAAACCCAATCTCTCTGTCTCTGTCTCTCTCTGTCTCTCTCTCTGCCTGCTGCCTGTGGATCAGGATGTAAAACTCTCACCTACTTCTCCAGTACCATGTCTACCTACATTCCACCATGCTTCCCACCATAAAGATAATGGACTCACCCTCTGAAACTGTGAACAAGCCCCCCAGGTAAATGCTTTCCTCTATAAACTTCCTTGGTCATGGTGTCTCTTCACAGCAACAGAACACTAAGACACCTCGTGTCACGGAGCCCTGCACCTCCTGTCCCTCTGACTAGAACATTCTTCCGTTTGCTCTCCACTTGACTTATCTGCTCCTTTGTTTTCTTGAGGCTCTTTCTGATGCTCTGTGTGGCAGGGTATGCTCACCCTAATTCCTGCACCCCTCAAACCTCTCATTCTGTCTTCTTTCTCCCCACAATACATAACCCGATGCATTGCATACTTACTGTGTCACTGGTTGTATTTTTTTTCTTTCCCGTCCAGACTTTATTCCTAGCACTTAGTAGAAACTCAGAAAATGATGCTGAAGTTAATGAATAGATAAACCAAGGGCCACTCTCCTGATTTCCTGGGTGTGTTATTTGTTCCTCTCTCTGGAGATATTAATTACACTTATTTAAAATCCTGTTGTACATTTTCTATTAGCTATCTTCTTGTATATAAGTTTTTTCAGCTCATTGAGCCTGTAATTCTATCATTTCTGTCTCATTTTGTTAGTGGTTCTCAGATGTCTGATGATGTTGTTCAAGGGAGTCATTTGAGGAATTGAAACTTCTGACATATAATGCTTTGGTTTTGGTGATGTTGTCCACCTGTCTCCACTTTCCTCTCCCTGGGCCTCCTTCATCTGAGCAGCTGTTAACCATGTAGGAGGACATTGAGGGGTTGGAGGTCCCAAGAAGGCCAGAGAGAAAAATGTGAAGGGGCAGCTGACAGTGACTAGAACCAATCATTTACCTCAGGAAGAGGAAATCTGCCAATACTGACAGATAAGGAGCAACCTTGTCAATGTGTTAGAAACACTGAAGTGACTTTTTAAAAATCAAGTTAGAATGTACCTACAAAATAAAAACTTCCTAAAAACGCACAAAATAGGAGTTTTCCTATAGATAAGATTTTTGTTGAAGTTTATTTTTTTATTTCAGTGCATATGTGTCTCTGTGTGTATATGCATATATGCATGTAGGTATCAGAAGAGGGTGTCAGATCCCGTGGAGCTGGAGTTACAGGCAGTTGTGAGGCACCAGATGTGGATGTTGGGAACCAAACTCAGGTCCTCTCTAAGAGCAGCAAGTGTTCTTAACCACTGAGACATCTCTCCAGATCCCATAACTTTTTCCGTAAGAATTTATTGAACCTTCCCCAGAAGTCTGATTCCAATGGCCAAGTACAGCCAACTGAGCTAAGAACTTAACATGGCCTCCTTGGAATAATGACCCAAATCAAATATTCCAACAAAATCTGGAGAGGAGCTGGGCTGGTACGATCAGGGCTGCCCTATGGCAGTCTAAGCAAGCAGCTACTCAACAACTAACCCCAAGTCTCCATCCTGGGCAGACATCACTATTGCAGTATCCTCTGAGATTCATCCTGCTGGTAAACATCGATCACTCCTCTGAAGCTCTCCCTGGCTCCCCTCAGTCCTTTGTGTTTCTCTTCCCCTGGCTACCCTTCCTTTCGTTCTGCAGAACTGAGAGACAGTCCCTCAGCCTGAGCAGGCAGAGCCCTCAGGAAAAAGCTACACTCTCCCTTTAAAATTCAAATATGGTAATTTGTGGACAGCCTTCCCAAACACTGACTGGGGGACAGGCATGGACCTGGGGACGCAGAATACTACAAAGACTAAGGATGACAGAACATGTTACATTGAGGACACCAGGCCAGTCAGACTGAAGTTGGCTATATAGAAGTGGATGTCAGTCTGAGGATGTGACACACACTCTGTAACTGCTCTGAAGGCAAAAGATGGTATTGGGAAAAGATGACTAGAAGACCTGTCACTCTGAGCCAAAGGCTGGATTCTGGGAGAGACTCCACGAGTCCTTTCTGGAGCAGCAGAGTGACTGTCCAAGGGCAACACCTGCCAGTGAACCCTGCTCCGTCTTTGCTTGTTCGTTTGCCCCAAGGGCCCACTGGAGTACCCAAGTTCAACGGAAACTGATTAAGAAGCGCACATGACGATCTGAAATGTCAAGTGCTTCTCCATTCTGATGAGATGCATCTGGAATCCTTCCCAGATGGGCAAAGGCTTGCTTCCCTTTGCTTCCGAGCTAGAAGGATGACAGGGGAGGCAGTGATGAATGAAAGGAGACTCAAAAGCCGGGTGATGACTTCCCATCTCACAAGGAAAACAACAGATGATGTGTGATGTGCGCATCAGCTTTGTAAAGAATGGTGAAGGGCTGGAGAGAGGGCTTTGTGGTTAAGATGCTTCCAATTCCTGTATAGGACCTGGGTTTGGTTCCCAGCCACATAGTACCTCACACTACCTGTAAATTCCAGCTCTAGGGAATCTGACACCCTCTCTTGGCCCCCATGGGTACTGCACATCAGTGATATACATTCATACAAAATGCTTATACCAAATAAATAAATAAATATTAGCAAACAGTAATACCAGGATCAGCAAATACGACAGAACCCAAGCACATGCTCCACCATTCTTGGGCTTTTACAAGATCCTTATCTTACCCTGATGGACAATAGACCTCTGGGCTCCGCATTCAAGGCTGTTAACCCTTTGGAGAACAAGCATACTGCTTTTGATTGCAATCACCTTAAATCCACCAAAGAGAAAAGAACCAAGCTTCTATTGAACCTGTTTGATTTGCAGCCTTCTGCAGAGCGTATTACTTCCTGTGGCCACCATGCCGAAGTGTCACAAAATGAGTCACTTAATACAAAGGTAACAATTTAGAGTCTCTCAGGCCTTAAGGCAAGAAATCCTGAATTAAGATGGCGACAGCAATGGAACCGTGTGAAGTCCTCAAATGAGAACGTATTTCTGGCCTCTCTCTGAGCTTACTGTGCAATGAAAGATTGTGAGACAGTTACCTAAGTAAAACAACCACCCTTCGTCAGTTCCCACAAGTCTACAGTGATTGGCGGTGCTGCCAACCCTGTCTGGGCTGAGCTCAGCTGATTGGCTGTGCTTCCTTGGGCATTGTCACCTCAGCAAATCCAGGAGAGACTGAGTGGGGATGACTCCTTTTCTGTCTCAAGTGCTGTCTCCCTCATGAAATCACATTGCTGTCACAGCATCATCAGCCTTCAAGAAGGCAGAAGCACACAAGGCATTTGGATGTCTGCTCTGAATCTAACATTGCTTTGCCCAGCTTAAGATTCCAGAGGTGGGAAAACACATTGTACCTAGTGCAAGGGGCTTCGGAGTCACCTCCCATGGAAAGTCTAAAAAAACCATGGCTACTCTTACAATTGAACCGGCATAGCTGATGGCCAGATTCGTGATCATGGGTGTTTCCTCTGGGCCTCAGTTTCCTCATCCATAAAATAGGGAGGCTATCACGTGTTTCCTCCATGTGTTAAATGAGATGATGGAGGTGGAAAACTCAGCAGAGTAAGTGAGCACTCAATGACCCTCCGCTACTTCTAATTTTTTTTTTGCATCTCTCTGAAATGTTTACCACCGTGACTTTCAGTAATTGATAGACTCTCAGGAAGTATTTGTCAAACAAATTAGCCATGCACCTGGCTCTACCTACTGGTGGGATTAACAGTCTTTTAATGACTCCTCAGACTTCCAGATTTATCATGAGCCCATGCTTCTCACACTTGGACATCAACTTGTCCAAGCTTAACACAGAGTCCTCTTGAAATATATCCTCCAGCTGTTCAAATACATTCTGTCCTCTGGGTATTTTTATGGGACAAAAGAACACACCCCACCACCTCTAAATAAGCCAGCAGACTTTCCTGAAGGAAATGTGATGTGTGTGAAACTTGTTGATTACTATTTCAAATTCCCGTTTCCAACAGATCAAAAGTAGCCAAGGATGTCTGTGTCATATGCTACTGTTTTCTGTGGCTGTAACGAAATATTTGGAGCTGGATAGCATGTAAAGAGCTAAGAATTTTGTAAGGTGAAAGGGACACAGGGTGAGGCTGTAAGCCGGAGGGACTGGTGAGGGGTGCTCCTTCATAACACCTTCCTCTAGGAAGAACAAACAATCCCATCCAAAGGCAGAAGCTTCAGTGATTTTCCCACCTGGCCCAAGCTCTAAAGGTTCCACCTCAACATTACACACTGCACCCCAAGCTCCCCATACATCAGTGGTTCTCAAACTGTGGATTGTGACCCCTGGGGGGGGTCACATATCAAATATCCTGTATATCAGATATTTACATCACAATTCATAACAGTAGCAAAATTACAGTTATGAAGCAGCAATGAAATACTTTTTTGGTTGGGGTCACCACAGCATGAGGAACTATGTTAAAGGGTTGCAGCATTAGGAAGGTTGAGAACCACTGCCATACATGAACCACGGGCAAGAAGCCATACCATGGCATTCACCTGAAGACACTCTTCCGTTATATGGTGGGTTAGTCATTCATATCCCTCTATCTGCCTCCTTTAGTGCTGTCTGCTCCCACTGCTCTGAGTTTGCTGGTGTGACTCGATTTGACTAATGGGATGAAAATGAATATTGCAGAAAAGAGGGTAGAAAAATTATAAGACCCAAGGGATATATGCCAAGAGACAGTGTTTTGTGTATATGACAGAGAAGTTGTATCCATAAAATCTCAACAATATTGTTGCCTAAACAAGACCTCAACAATGACAATACCAGCTGATATGCCAACATGAATGGGCAAAATCTCCCAAGGCCCCTGCTCCTAGATGGAGAGTTATAGGCCATGAATGGCTACTGAAAGGGAGGATCAGTTTTCCCCAGGGGTGACCCCCTTGGTAGCTTATCCAAACCCAAATGGTCAGCCCTAAATACATACACGTAGGAGAAACATTAAGTGAATTCAGTGGGTTGTATTTGTGTGTGTGTGTGTGTGTGTGTGTGTGTGTGTGTGTGTGTGTGTAAAACAATAGTAACTGAAGAAGAGGTCATGAATTTTAGAGGGAGCTAGGGAAACATAGGAGGAAATAGAGAGGAAACGGGGAGGGTGGGAATGTATCAAGGACCCGGGTTCAATTCCCAGCAGCTACATGGCAGTTCACAATCATCTATAACTCCAGTTCTAGAGGGATCTGATGGCTTCTTCTGACCTCTGTAGGTACTGTACGCACATGGTCCATAGACATACATGCAGGCAAAACACTCAGACACCAGACACATAAAGTAAAAATAGATACATCTCAAAAAAATGTTTAGCATTCTAGGAGCTGGAGAGATGGCTCCACTGTTAAGAACGCTTGTTGCTCTTTAGAAGACACAGGTTCAGTTCCCAGCAGCCATATGGTAGCTCATAATCATCTGTAACTCCAGTTTCAGGGGATCCAGCACCCTCTTCTGGCCTCCACAGGCACCAAGCATGCATATGGTGCATAGACATACATAAAAGCATTACATTCAAACACATAAAACTAAAATTAAAAAGAATTAATATTCTAGGGCCAGTACAATGACTCAGTGGGTACAGGCACTTGCTGCCAAGCCTGATGACCTGAGTTCAATCTCCAGGTCCCTCAAGTGGAAGGAGAAAACTGACGCCCACAAGTTGTCCTCTGAATTCCACAAATATGTACACACACACAATAAATAAATAAACAATAGCTGTTATAAGTGTAAAATATTTTAGGGTATAACTATATGGCATACATTCAACTCTCTATTTTCTGACTAATGGACAGGAGCCATACATAAAAATAATACCGAGTAACTGACACTTTTAAAAGCCTGATATTGAATTCCAGTGTGGTGAAAAAGGTACTGGTAATGAAATCACCTCTTAGACCCTAATTCACCCTAATTACGTCTTATTACCACTACCATTAATTTACATTTCTGGAGTGTGTGATGCTGAGGAAACAATGCCTTGCCCAGCATGGAACCATAAAGCTCCTAATGCAGGTGCATAATGGAGAGCTGCCTGCTGGCCGGATTGTGTGCAGCCACTGATGAACTGCAAGCCCTTACCTCCAAACCAACCGCCTCCGAGTGCAGACAACTTTCCCCAGCCTCCTTCTATGTGTCTGCTTGTCCATGTAGCTAACGAGAACTGCATCCTTGCCTGCTTCCCTGTGGACACCAGTAAGCAAAGGATTAAAGGATCTTCTGTTCCTGAGAGGCCAGCTGTAAATTTCATAGTCTTTAAATGAAATGCTAATTCCTAGAATAAGTAATTTACGGGTATCTTTTGTACCATCTCCCGGGATCTATTTTCAGTTACCTCATGGGGTAATACTAAAGAGACAAATTAAAATACAAATACATGCAATAAAGCATAAGGAGAGTTCTCTTTCTCTCATAAACACAGGCACATAAACACAAATGTACACACTTTCACAAACACAAATATATACAGATACACATATAAACTTCAAAACACAAACAAAAACACAAACATATTCATAAGCACTTGCAAATACATACAGACATATATCCATAAACATACAAACATGTTCATAAGCAAATATATACAAACTCATACATAAACATGCATAAACACACATAAATACACATAAGTATAAAGATGCACACAAACATAAACACACATATATACACATAAATGCAGAGATACACAAAAGCACAAACATACACATGCTCCTCAGATCTCAATTTAAATGTGATGATGAGAAAGTCCTTGTACCTTACTTAATACCTTTAAGACAGTTTGAAAACTTGTTATTAACTGATTTCATACAGGATCTTGAAGAGCAAGGATCACTCTTCCCTCCCCCACAGTCTAGCACAGTGTCTAGGACACTGGAGATGTTCAGTGAGATGAGGAGAAGGAGTGGGTTGAACACAAGACATGTTTTGAGGAACATTTATGATCAAAAGTGGGCTTCAGAGAACAGGGATTTTGCAACTGGAAGATTTCCATAAATAATTAAAATGTGAACTTGGGGTCTAAAGCAGGGCTTTCCAACCTTGATATTATGGGCATCTATGAGTAAATCATTATTTGCTTGGTAGAGCAGTTCTGTGTATTGTGATGAGTCTAGAAACAGCCTTAGTCTCCTCCCTTAAGGCAGCAATGGTTGGCCAATGCTTGTTCTTCCAGAGGACTGGAGTTCTGTTGCTAGAATCCATCCCAGGCAGCTTCCAATCACTGTAACTCCAACTCCAAGGGATCCTATGCTCTCTTCTAGCCTCTTTGGTCCTCTCTCTCTCTCTCTCTCTCTCTCTCTCTCTCTCTCTCTCTCTCTCTCTCACACACACACACACACACACACACACACACACACACACATATATACACACTTTTTAAAAAACTTTTTAAAAGTGCCAATAACACCATGACCCCTACCCTACTTTCTGTTGTTGTGATAAAATTCCCTGATTCCCTGAAAGGCGGGCAGATTTACTTCAGCTCACATTTCCAGATTACAGTCTATGATAGCAATGAAGTCATTGCAGAAGGAACTTAAAATAGCTTGTCACATCACATCAACAGTCAAGAGCAGAGAGAAATAGATGCATGCATGTTCATCTGCTTGCTTGAGCTCAGCTCAATCCTCTACCCTTTTAAGAATGATTTTTTTATTTCTATGTATTATGTTTGTGGGACGGTGCAAGTGCTTGCTATATGTATTTGGTGCTTATGGAAGCCAAAAAGGGGCATCAGATCCCCCTGGACTCAGAGTTATAGCTGGCTGTGAGCTGTCCCAAGCAGGTGCTGGGAACCAAACTCAGGTCCTCACCAAGAGCAGTATATGTTCTTAACCATTCAGCCATCTCTCCAGCTCTGGTTTCTCCACTGACATACAATTCAGTACACCCATGCCTAGAGAACTATACTGCCTTCTGTGGACTGGGTCTTCTCATATCAATTAACTTGTATAATATATATATATATATATATATATATATATATATATTCTTTATATTTATATATACACTATATTATATATAGTATATACTATATAATAGTAATATAACTTCTCATATCAATTAACTTAATTCAAACAATTCCCCACAGGTAAGCTTACTGGTCAACCAACTGTAGACAATCTCTCCCTGAGACTGTCTTCCAGGTTCTCAGTTGTACTAAGTTGGCAATTAAAGCCGACCATCCCAATCTCCAACAACCACCAGTCAGGAAAACCTCAACATAGAGCAGATGTTCTCTGGAAGGTGGCAGACAAACTTATTCTCCTCTCCTCTTAGTTGAGATCATTCATGTAGACATGTTCAACCCACGTCCCAGACCACATGTGACCCAAAGATAAATGCAATCCAACACAAAGTCACAAACATGCTTGAAACATCATGATCTTCTTGGCAATGTTTTTGTGGCGACTGCAAAGTTCCCAAGTGTGGGCTCTGTTAACATTGTGTCACCTTCACGAGATGAGACGCCTCTGAAAGGATCCTGCTGGAACTGAGCATTATCTTGGAAGTCATTATTTGCTAACACAACAAAAGATATCTTGAAGACCCTGAGATATTTGGGTGTCTTTTATATTCTGCTTGGAGAGTTCAGAAAATTACATTTTTGGAGCCATAAACCTCATTGGGGTCTAAGAGTATAGAGTTTAACTTTACTGTCTTGTCTCTTAAAATTGACCAAACAATTTTATCAGCCCCAGATAAATACGTTAGTAATAACTGCGATGCTCTCTAACTGTAGCATTGACATAAAATAGCACCCGCAGGCATGAAAAGTGTTAGAAACAGGAGTCAAATTGAAGGTTACCTCTGTGACATGCATGGCCTGCCTGCCTCCCAATGTCTCCCCACTGCAGGGGGGTGGCAGCTGTTAGGCTAACCTCCCTGTCCACTGGCAAGAGCTGATGGTGACTCTGGTCCAAATCCACCCTCCTCCTTCTGAAGCCAGTCTACAGACAGTTGTCCACTAGCTGATCTATTCTTGTTAACTCAGCCTGAGTCTGCCAGAAGCCAACCGGAGGGTCTAACCCTCCAGAGGAGTTTGCTAAAGCTTTCTCTCAAAAGGAGAAGAAAAACAAAGCAACCCAAACTATTCCATCCCAGATCCTGGCAGGGTCCCCATCTTGCTTCCCGTCCGCCAGGCTTGCGTTCAGCTCATCACCCCACCTCCTGCTGCTGTGCCGTTCCTTTGCTTGGAAAGGCACACACAAGGCACTGGCACACATGCTTCCCTAGAGATAGCAGAAAGGAAGACAGATGAGAAGAGAGAAGCAAAGCAGAGAAGGATAAGATTAGAGGGAAAAGGGCAGGATATAGAGGAAAAGAAGAAAAAAAAAGATATACCATTTTACCGTTTTCCCACCAGGTATCTGACTTTTAGTGTGGCTTGAAGCGAAATGCCTCCCACCCCCACTGCCACCACAGGTTCATGTATCTGAATACTTGGTCCCCAGCTGATGGCGCTGTTTGGGAAGGTTGCAGAACCTTTAGGAGGTGGAGCCTTACTGGAGGAAGTGGGTCTCAGGGGACAAGCCTGCCCCTCACTTCTTGCTGTCCCTCTGCTTTAGTACTATAGATGTGGCGTGACTGCCAACCTTGTGTCCTGCTGACTGCCCTCCCCACTGTGATGGATTACTGTATCCTTCAGGCACTACGAGCCAAGATAAACTCTTTCTCTCTTAGCTTGCTTTTTTCAGGTTATTATTATTTTTTTTAATCACAGTAACAGAGAAGTAACCAAGACAGGTCAAACACAAACATGCTTGCAGGTGCCAGGCATGTGGTTTGCTTTTATTTTGAAAGGTTTCCTTGCTTTGTCCCTACATGTGGACCTATAGGAAGGGATAGCCCTGTGGTGCATCCTCTCTTAAAATGAGTCCTCTAAGTTTTAAGCGGGGAGACCATTGCTTGGGCAATGGAACCACTGCTTGGGCAATGGAACTTCCCTCAGCCAGGCTCTACCCCCTGACCAGCAAAAGGAGCTGGTCATGTGTACGCACATCTGTCAGTCTTTAGAACTCAACCTCCAACAGTAAGACCTTACTTTGAACCCAGCCATCTTCCTGTTTCTCCAAGCATGGCTTCTCCTTTAATAAACAATGACCCAAAGCCTTTGGTGGGAGGGGGGCAGAGTTGATGTTAGAAAATTTAATTTGCTGTAATCGACCCCTCCTAGCATGCAGAGTTACACAGAGCGAGGAAAAGAATTAATCTCTCCCAGAAAGAATTGCCTTTTTGCTGTTATGAATCTAATCACTTACGAGACTGGCTTGGCATTTTGGGTTTAGAGGAAGCTCTCAGGAATAAAAACCACCAGATTAGGTTTCAAATGCCATCTGAATAGGGCACTTCATTGAACTGGGGGTGGGGGTGGGGGCACGGAGCCTACAGACTGAAGATGGCATGCAATGTAAATAGAGGCTCTTATGTTCTTTGGTTCTTTCAGAGACCCACCACCACCATGCAAAGAAACAGTTATGGAATGAATGCATCACCATGGCCTCTTGGGATACCCTGTCCCTATCCCTTTATCCCCATGAGATGCTGCATTCTGTAGAGCAGGCCTGCCAATCATCACTGGCACCCCCATTATACTGGGGGATGTGTCTTCTCCATGCATACTGTTTTATAATCCTCAGAGGTGGGATTTCATAGCACAGCAGTGCGTTTGCCTTTGACATTCTCCTAAGCAGGATTTATTGCCTCCAAAACAGATGTGACTTGAATCGATTATGCCTTGTAAGCATGCACTCTCCAAGCAGCCTCTGGGCTCTCTGTAAGACTTTTGTTTCTTTTTCCTGGCTTCATACAATGTGTGGCTGATGTCAGAGGATCTCATCATAATCGAATACTATTAAGAGCCCTGTGTGTACTGAACTAAGACACTTAAGAAGCCCACCAAGTCAAGGCATGTGGTTCATTCTCTGCTTTTGTCCCACAAAGTGCAAACCTACAGACTGATCCATTGATATCATAAAATGCAGAGCCAAAAGAAGGCTGTGCATGCAAGCTACATTAACATTCTATTGATAATCCACTATTGAGCTTAGAATAATAAATAAGTATATCCATCTGTCTTTGGAAGAAAGATACGAAGCAATGTGTAAAAATAGATGGAAAATAACTGAATTTCACAAGAGTAAATGAGGTGTTCAATAAAGATTCTCACTAAAAAATATATATTTCTGGATGCCTACTACAAGAAAAGAATGTATTTCTGGATGCCTACTACAAAACTCAAAACTACATTTTGGAGCTGGAGAGATGCTCAGTGCTTAAGAATACTTGCTGCTCTGGCAGAGGATTCAAATTCAATTCCCAGAATCTATGTCATGAGGCTCACAACTGCCTGTAATTCCAGTTCTAGAGGATCTGATGCCCCCTTATGGCCTCTGCAGGCAGTGCACTTATGTGCACATACCTACATAAAGACACACATACATATAATTACAAATGAAATAAATCTTTAAATAAATAAATAAAACCACCTATTCCCAGTCATCCACAAAATGCCATTTCCTCAGCATCATATAAAATTGGTGGCATTAAGCTGAGAGAGAATCACCCAGAGATTCTGTGCAACCCAAGGGGCTGGGACATCACAATTCTATTTGATTTTGGCAAAACTTTCAGAAATTTAAGTGTGTTTGTTTGGAAGTAAAGCTACAAGGCTGATATCTTGAAACTAAACTAAGTACAAGCCACTTCATCCTTTATAAATCTAAATGACAAGATTTTCATCAGTTTTTGAATAGAAAGAGGCCTGACACAGAGTGTGCCTAGATACCGCATGACAATACCTGACCAGCTTCCTGTGACAGTTTTCCTGGAGATATGGACCCAATCCACCTTGATTGTAGAGTGTAGGACTGGAGAGGAAGAGCCATAAAACCTTATTTTATTTGTCAAAATAAATTATTTTATTTGTGTCAATTCAGGAACAGAAGAAAACAAGACAATAAAATATTCAGGAACCTTGTCAGATGGGATACTTTAACTCCTAATGGAAAAGAAGAAAATAGGAAAGAAAGAAAGAAAGAAAGAAAGAAAGAAAGAAAGAAAGAAAGAAAGAAAGAAAGAGAGAAAGAGAGAGAGAAAAGAGAGAGGGGGAGGGAAGGATGGAGGGAGGGAGAGAGGGAGGAAGGAAGGAAGGGAGGGAGGGAGGGAGGAAGGAAGGAAGGAAGGAAGGAAGGAAAGAAGGAAGGAAGGAAAGAAGGAAGGTTACCAATGCCAAGGAGGATTCAAGATGCCAGTTTAACATTTGATGAGAAATAATCTTAAGCTATGTAAGATGTTTTGGATTGACATATAGTAATGGTACATATTTCTGGGGTACAAGGTGGTAATTCACAAGGATACAATGTGTATGGCCCAAACTGGGGTAAATAGTATTCCCAGCTTCTTAAGCAGGTCATTGTGCTGGGGCATTTCAATCTTCTCTCTTCTAGTTCTTAATATAACTGGCAATGAAGTCACCAGGTGTGGTACTATATGCCTGGAACCCTAGGAGGACTGCTGTGAGTTCGGGGCCAGCCTGGGCTACCTAGTGAGATCCTTCCTCAAAACACCAAAATAATAATAATAAATGTACTAAGTTGTTATGAACTCTATTTACCCAACTGGACTGTGGACTCACTTCTCCATGCCCCTCAAATATGGGGCCTGTGTTCCCTCTGATGTTTAAGGTTTTGAAAAGTTCAGCACTCTGCATTAGCAAATTCAAATGAGAAAAAGAAATGAAGAGGCTTTTATTCTCTGGGATTTTGCAAACTAGAACATACACACTCTCCTTGGGGATTCATTTACACAGTTCCCTGGGCTGTGATGTCAGCTATCGGATTGGGTCCAGGCATTGAGCAAAGCTACGCTTTCAGGAACAATTTGCTTTCTTTATTCAGTAAATTGCTCTAAATTTCCCCTTTTTTCCAAGCCTTAAAATTGGCTCTTGTGGCTTTAGAAGCCTTTTTTTCTCCCCCAGACAGGCTTGGGAAGGAAGGGGAGGCTGAATGGCTGCTTACTCAAAAGAGGGACTGGAAGAATAAGAATTTGAATGAAAGGCTTTGCATAATTTGGGGCACCTTGACAGAAGGGCTGGGATCCCATGGAGCAGCTTCAAACACTGACAGGTGAGGCATGTAGACAGGCCCCATCAGCTACTGTCTTGGTGAGATGAAACTCAGATTTCCAGATTGATCATAGAAAATAAAACACAAAGCATCACTCTGATAGAAACAGAAGTGGAGAGACCATGGTTCAAAACTCTGCCACTCAGAGCAGAAGGCAGAGAACAGCCATATTGACCTCACTTGTTCAACGGAAGGAAAGCGTCAGAAGAAAGCTTTGGAGACAAGTCACACAAGAACCGCCCCCCCACACACACACACAACCAAAGACGATTTCCTAAAAATACTTCCAGATCCCCAAGAGGCAGAAATGACAATAAATTCTAGAGCAGTTTGCTTTAACCAAAGAAAAATACCATCCGGCTCCTAAAACACCTGGTGTTTGCCCATCAACATATCTGGAGAGACCCACTAACAAAGACAGAAGGAGGAGAAAGATTACTTTTAAATATTTCAATAAAACAGCATATGAGGAGAAACCTTGAGAAACAACATCCCAACAATAGTGTAAAATGGGCAATTCCCCTGCAGCATATTTGCTGCTAGTATCTTCAAATGCTGATTCATTTACTGGGGAGCACATCGGACACCCCTAAATATTTATCAGCTACTCAGAGATACAGTTTTGGATCAAGTTTTGCTCCATACCGACACCCTTGCCAGTTTCAATGCCTGCCAAGTTTGTATGTAAATACATTCTTTCTCTTTCCCAAGACTGAGAGGAGACGCGCTCCATTCTCAAAGGCAGCACATACATTATCTTTAAGCTTCATTACTCTGACTTAAAAACACAGTAAAATCTACTGAAAAGCCCAGTCCTCACTGTATCAGAGTGCTTCTTATGGTTGTTTATGGTAAAAGTGACTGGTGGTTGGTTTGGTAGTTAAACAACCTTGGATATCTTATCCCCCAAATAAAACATTTAAAGAAACCCCAAAGATAATCCCCAAATCCATTAAAGGCATTGTCCAACCTGTGGCCAACAATAGCAATGAATGAGACCCAACATAAAATCCTAAGATTGCATAAAACATGATAAGAATTTTTGTAATATTTTCATTGTTTTTTTTGGTAATTAAGCTGTGCAATTCTTGAGTGTGAACTATTTAAATGACACTCTCATGTCATACTGACAAAATCCTGGACAGCCCTGGACCACCCACCACTGATCTTTGTACCTGGGCATCCATTAAGAGGTGTCTCATCAATATCATAGAGTTCTTCAGTGTCTCTTTCTCCGTGGGTAGAAAGGGGTCATCGTCTTCCTCCAGTGCCTTCGACTTGGTGACAATGAAGTGGGAAATCTGGTCATTTAGGGTGTGCAGTGACTGCACAGCTGTGAAAAGACAAAGAAGGAAAAGTAAAATGGTGTGGTGGTATTGTGTTCCCCAAAATATTGTGCACCCTAATAAACTTATCTGGGGTCAGAGACAGAACAGCCACTAGATACAAAGGCTAGAAAATGGTGGCACTCACACCTTTAATCCTAGCACTCCAGAGGTAGAAATTCCTCTGGATCTCTGTGAGTTAAAGGCCACATTGGAAACGGCCAGGCATGGTGACACACACCTTTAATCCCAGGGAGTGGTGGTAGAAAGCAGAAAGGTATATAAGGCATGAGGACCAGAAACTAGAAGCATTTGGCAGGTTAAGCTTTCAGGCTTCTAGCAGCACGGTTCAGCTTAGAGTCATTCAGATATGAGGACACAGAGGCTTCCAGTCTGAGGAAACAAGACCAGCTGAGAAGTTGGCCAGGTGAGGTTAACTGTGGCTTGTTCTGTCTCTCTGACCACCCAGCATTTCACCACAATAACTGGCCCCGGGTTTGATTTTATTAATAAGACTCTCCAAGATTCCTGCTACAAAATGGTACTGTTAACTCTTTCTGTGTGTATGTGTGTGTGTGTGTGTGTGTGTGTGTGTGTGTGTGTGTGTGTATGCGCACGTGTGCATGCATGAGTATGCATGCACATACATCTCAGAGAGTATCTCCAACCACTCAGTGCTGGGATTACAAGTGCACACCACCAAACCCAGTTTTAGTTTTTAATTTGGTGTGATTATCAGCTTTAATCGTCAACTTGACACCTGGGAAGAGAGTCTCAATGAGGGACTGCCTGCCTTGGGTTGGTCTATGAGAGATTGTCTTCAGTTAATTGAGGTGAGAAGACCCATCTCACCATGGGTGTAACCCTTCCCTAGGCAGGAAGTCCTGAACTGTGTGAGAGTACAAGCAGTGAATGTACGTGTTTGTTTCTCTCTGCTCTTGACTATGGGTGTCACTCTGATGTGACTAGCTATTTGAAGTTCTTGCCTTGATTTCCCTACAATGATGGACTGTAGCCTGGAATTTCAAGCTGGAATCAACCCTGCTCTCCTTTAAGTTGCTTTCTGCCAAGGTATTTCACCACAGCCACAGAAATGAATCTAAGACGCGGGCATTTGGGGGATCAATCCTAGGTCCTCATACTTGCAAAACAAACAGTTTCCTGACTGAGCCATCTCCCTGGTCCCACAACTGGTGACTTTCAATGAGAAACTGATCCATCATTTTCCAGTGGAAAGCAAGCGTGCATACCAGGGACCAACCAGGTAAATGCTGGGAACCTGGATTTCTTCAACAGTTTAACATCTAGGTTGTGTCTGGTGACCACCATCTAAATATTTATCCCAAACTCTATAGAGTACTTTAAGACATGTTTGCCAGCAAAACTAGATGTGGAGCCCACTTCATGGAGCACCCAGTTGTCCTGGGGAAGCATAAGAGGATAGAGTTATCTGCGTACCATAGATGTGACTTTTTGGTCAGTATTCATAAACCAGAGATCAACAGGGCACCAGGGTGTGGCCCTCCACTAGATTTACACCTATGGTAATGCAGGTGGCTATTCTCTCCCTAAGCAGACAGCTCTTCCATTGAAGTGTATGAAGGGCAGTGGCCGTGTTTCCCAATCAGTGCCACGGGCAGGCTGGAAGAACTGTAATTTCTCTGTCATTTCCACACCACTTGCCATCTGACATGTTACAGTTTGGGACTTGACTCCTTTAGTATTACAGCTCTCTCTCTCTCTCTCTCTCTCTCTCTCTCTCTCTCTCTCTCTCTCTCTCCTGTGCACTTCACAGGAGCAGAGGTGGGTGTGTGTATGAGTTTACATGTATCCATGTGTGTATGGGTACGTGTTTGAGTTTAATGTGTGTGCATGTGTGAATATGAGTGTGTGAGTGTGTGAGTGTTTGAGTGTCTGTGAGTCTCTGAGTGTATGAATGTGTGTGTATACATGTGTGTGTGTATGTGAGTGTGTGAGTATGTAGGCCGGAGGTTGGTATGAGATACTGTCCTAAGTTTCTCCATGTTTTCCATTTTGAGACAGGATCTCCCACAGAACTTGGAGCTCGTCATTACAGTGAGACCGGCTGGCCAACTGGCTCCATGGTCCTCCCTGGATCTGCTTTCTCGGTGCCACAATGACAGGCACATGCCACTGTGCCTGGTATGTGGGCGCTGAGGATCTAAACTCAGGCCCTCATCCTTGCCTGGCAAACACGTTCACCAAACCACCTCCCCAGCCCCCAGAGGTAGTTTTTCATCTGTTTTCTGCTCTGTCTCCAACACATGGATGATCAGAGTTGAATAAACATTGCTGAACTAATTCCTTTACCTTTCCTTAAATTCAAATTCCTTTCCTTATAGAATAGTCCGTAATTTTTCAGATAAACCTACACTTATTAAACCATCAAAGAACAACTCCTGGGCATTCTCAGTAAAGCTACCACATGAACATGATTCTGAAATCATCCAGGGCCCTGGAAATCATCAGCCATCTCCAACACACAGTGGCAGGGCTTGGGAGACTGTGCTTCCAGCCAAAGGCTGGACACAGATCATCCTCTCACTACAAACAGCTAGGAAGCCCGGTGGCTTTCTACACAGCTGTGTTGCACAGACAGTGGGGGAGGTCTGTAGTCCTTGAAATGGTTATTTGCATGTAGCTGACATGTACAACTCTCTACCTACACAATATAAATATAGTTAAAAAAATCTTAAAGCAAGTGTGTTCTAATATATGCATATATTATTTTACCTATTTTCATATACATATTATATGTATATATTATGTTTATATATGTTACAATTCCTTCTGTTGAGAAGTGGAGGCTCACATTCCCTATGAGTCTAGCTGGCCCCTGCTGTGGGATGTATGGCAAATGTGTTGCTAATTAATCAATAAAACACTGATTGGCCGTTGGCTAGGCAGGAAGTATAGGCGGGGCAAGGAGGAGAATAAAGCTGGGAAGTGGAAGGCTGAGTCAGAGAGAAACTGTCAGCCGCCACAATGAGAAACAGCATGTGAAGATGCCGGTAAGCCACGAGCCATGTGGCAAGGTATAGATTAATAGAAATGGATTAATTTAAGCTGTAAGAACAGTTAGCAAGAAGCCTGCCATGGCCATACAGTTTGTAACCAATATAAGTCTCTGTGTTTACTTGGTCGGTTCTGAGGCTGTGGGACTGGCAGGTGATAGAGATTTGTCCTGACTGTGGGCCAGGCAGGAAAACTCAAGCTACAAATGGCGTCCAACGTGGTGGCAAGAGTTTCCACCTAAAACCTGAGAAAAGATTCTAAAACAGAGCTAAAAACAGTTCCTAATTGTCTCTCTCAAATGAGAGGCAGCTGCCGGTTTGAGCTACTGGTGGGTTCCTAGTGTGTGCGCTCGACCTGCAGTATGGCGGGAATGAGGCCTCTGCAAGTGGCACATTAAACTGCATGGTGGATTTAGCCTTTGCTAGTACAAAACAAAAAAAGAGGTTTCTGGGCTACATGCTGCTTGGCTAAAAGCATAGACCCATGATAGCTCCCAGAGCTGGTGGTAAACGTAGCCATGTTGGGAAGCTGAGGTGGGCAGAGCCAGGAGCCACAGCTGCTGCAGTTTAAAGCAAGAGATTCACAATAAGACAGATTCAGATGTAATAGTTTACAATGTGTGTAAAATATACGTAGGCTTGAAAGAGACAAAAAAGGTGATATATACAGTTATAGAAACAAATACATAGTTTTAAAAAATAAAGTCTTTAAAGAGACAGTAAAATTAATATAGAAAATAAGCCACGTAAAGATGAATATTACACAGAGAATCTGCATTGTGTTGTCTTTGGGATTCTTAACTTCAGAGAGATATTTGATTGTAAAGGAAGTTGAGTTAAACCAATATGCATATTTTAAAGATATCTTGACTTCAAAATTTAGATGTAAGAATATGTTACTTTGGAAAAGAGTCTCTGCTTTTGTTCCCACAGAATGCCAGAGGCTATGGATTTGTTTAAGATTAAGATACATCAGGTTTGACCAGCCAAGACCCCCTGAAAGGTCTCCGATGACACCATGGCCCAGATGATTCAACATCCAGAATGGTTTCAAGGCAACTGGCTCAGATGATACAGCCTCACGGACTACTCCATGATCCTAAAATTTTCTTTGTATCCCCATAAGATACAGCGCCCCCCTCCAGCAGGAAGTAGTAAGAGAAGCTACGCCCAAATTCCCAAATTATATGTAATTTTACTTTGTTAAGGTTAAAACCTTCCTTTTGGAAAAAAAAAAGGGGGAAGTGCTGTGGGATGTATGGCAAATGTGTTGCTAATTAATCAATAAAACACTGATTGGCCGTTGTTTAGGCAGGAAGTATAGGCGGGGCAAGGAGGAGAATAAAGCTGGGAAGTGGAAGGCTGAGTCAGAGAGACACTGCCAGCCGCCACAATGAGAAACAGCATGTGAAGATGCCGGTAAGCCACGAGCCATGTGGCAAGGTATAGATTAATAGAAATGGATTAATTTAAGCTGTAAGAACAGTTAGCAAGAAGCCTGCCACGGCTATACAGCTTGTAACCAATATAAGTCTCTGTGTTTACTTGGTCAGTTCTGAGGCTGTGGGACTGGCAGGTGATAGAGATTTGTCCTGACTGTGGGCCAGGCAGGAAAACTCAAGCCACAGGCCCCAGTAACAGAACAGTTTCTCTATGATTCCCATGTCTAGCTCATAAAAGGTCTGGAATCTCTGGGCATGTTCACTCTGTATGAAGATAGCTGCCATGTAAGATACTTGTCATCAATATTGATTGTCAAGTTGCTAGGATCTAGAATAATCTAGGATACCCCTGGGCATGCCTGTGAGGGAATTTCTAGATTGGGTTCATTGGGGTGGGAAGACCCTGAATGTGGGTGGAACCATTCCATGAACGGGGTTCTAGATAATGTAAAACGGGGAAAGAATCGAGTTGAGCAGCGGTGTTCGCCACTCTGCTTCCTGGCTGTAGACGCAGTGGGACCATCCATCTCAAGTCCTTGCTGCTGCGGCTTCCCTGCCATGATGTGCTATGCTCGGCAGCTGTGAGACAACATAAGTTACTCCCACCTCGTTCTCAGGAATTTTGTCACAGTGACACACAACTAACATGACACTTTAGCAATCAGAGACTATATTTCTCCAAGAAACCCACATGTACAGATTGCATGGAGAGAGGGAGAGATATTTAAGCAGCTGAAGCTGTCCATCCACCCATCTATCCATCCACCCATTCAACTATCCATCTATTCATCTCACCCCTTCACCTACCCATCTACCCATCCATTTATCCATTTATGCACCCACCCACCTATCCATCCACCATTCACCTATCCATCCATCTATCTACCCATCCACCCATCCATCCACCTATCCACCTGCCCACCTATCCATCCACCACCCACCCATCCTTCCTTCTATCCATCCATCCATCCACCTATCCACCTACCCACCTATTCATCCACCCACTCACCCATCTACCCACTGACTTACCCATCTAGTCATCACCTATCCATTCATCCCAGGTGCCAGACAGGTGGGTGGAAAACTATCTGGCAGGGCAAGAGAAATAACTCAGTGGTTAAGAGAACTTATTGATTTTGCCAAGACTCTGAGTTTAGTTCCCAGCTTCCATGTCTGGCAGTTCAAAACTGTAACTCCAGTGCCAGGGGATCTGATGCCCTCTTCTGGCCTCTATAAATAGGCACACACATATGGCATACAGTCACACAGACACACATACAAATAAAGACAGAAAAATAAGAACATTCAATAACAGAAGATACAACAAAGAGAAGGGGCGAGGAATCCATATTCATGTTCATGAGGAATCATACGGATATTCCATCTGCAAAGTCTCATCTACCTACCCCATCCAAGTCACCCTAAATGCAGTCCTGTCCGTAGAGAGTAGAACTGAGCTGTGTCTTTGTCTCCTATCCCAATCCATGGCTCACAAAACTGAGAGCATAAATACATACTAATTAGTATAACTCAGTTTTGGGGTGCTTTGTTATGTAGCAACAGGTAACTGCAAAATACAACTGTGACACCTCATAAAACTCACCAGAAGCTATAAATTCCATGGGGACAACAATAGTGCTTTCTCAGTTCATCACCACATGTCTTACTTTTCTATTGCATGACAAGGCACTATGACCAAGACAGCTTATAAAAGAAAGTATTTAATTTGGGAATCACAGTTCCTGAGAGCTAGATTTCATGACCATCATGGCAGGAAGCATGACAGCAGCCCCTGCAGGCATGGAACTGGAGCATTAGCAGAGAGTTCACATCTTGATCTCCCTGCATGAGGTACTTCCCTCAACAAGGCCAACAAGGCCATACCTCCTAATCCTTCCCAAACAGTTCCACCAAATGTGGACCAAGCATTAATACATTTGAGCCTATGGAAAGGCCATTCTCATTCAAACCAGGACACCATGTTATTGACATTAACCACTGCATATCATAACAAATAAATAGAGGCATGAAAGAGAAAGGCACTCCACTCTGTCCCCACCCCTCCCTTGTCATCATAGAATTGGGAAGTCATACACATTGTTCTCCATTTGCCCTATAAAACCCTCAACTAAATAAAGCTGTTCTTAAAATGTGTGATGGATGAGAGACTGGAGAGCCCCAGACACTATTCCTCCCTACCTGAGGTTAGGAAATGAGGTCATAAAATCCAGTTTACTTGGTTGATTCTACTGAATGTGAAATGACATTCAATCTGTTGTGTGTTATCTTGGTCCACAAATCTTCAGAAACAGACTTCTTAAGCAGCTTATTTATCCAAACTGTTGTCTGAATCTCCCTGAACATTAATGAGCACTTATTTAGGCTTCTGATATGGATGGCACATTCATAGCTTGATAGAAGGGAAATAATGCCAAGTCTCAACATTCCATGTCATTTAAAAAAGTAGGAGACATGCATAAAATTTCTTAACGTGTTCAGAAGCACCCCACTTCTGCTTTTATGGGTCAGATGGAGCACAGAATGTGATGTAATGATAATATGACCTCAAATGCTCATTTTATGCAGATGAGTCCAGATGTCATTGAGATGGGCTTTTGTACTACTTTTATAGAAAAATATGCCTGATGAATCATGTCATGGGGAAGAGCCACTAACAGCTCCATGGATTTTATGATCTTGTTATTTATATGGTCCATAGATACGAACTAATGACCAAATTTATCCCCATGTGTTAAACAACCTTTGCTTTTCACTAATCTCAAAAGCTATGATATATTTTTGCATTAAAATGCTCACCCGTTTCCAGTTCTTGTTTTAATGGGATCACATTAAATAAATGAAGCTGAAATAATTCAGACTTTTTCCCTTCCCGTTGTTATAATAAAACTCATTCTGCTAGAGATGAGGATGCAGAGAGGTCAGAACCCTCATATGTTGCTGTGGGAAAAGGTTTGGCAATGGATCAAGAAATAAATATAGGATTTCCATATGAAAGGGCAATGTACTCTTAGGTATATAATCAAAGGAATTGGAGGAAGGTGTTTGAGCAAACACTTGCCTGTGAATTGTCACAACAGCACTAGTTAACGTAGCCAAAGCTGGAAACTACTCATTCATTGCCCGTGAATTAGTGGATGGGTAAACACAATCTGGTATATCCATTCAGAGGAGCATTACTCAGCCATACAAAGGGAATAAAGTACACATCCATGCCACCATGTGAATGAACTTGGAAACGTTAAGCTAAGTGAAAGAAGCCAACCCCCCAAAAGATCCATGTACAAGAAGTGTCCTTAATGGGCAAATAGTAGAACCAAAACATTAGCAGATTCCAGGGAGTCTGGCTGGAAGAAAGGGGAATGACTGCTCAGCACTTAATAAATAAAGGGTTTCCTTTGGGGGATGGTAAGAATATTCAGGAAAGAGTTATGGTGATGATACACACAGCGAATGAACTGAACACTGCTGAACTGTGCTCTCTAAGAGGTTAGAACAGGAAATTTGTCTATGTGCATTCTACTACAGTTTGGAAACAAATTGTGAGGGAGGGGATCGCAAGATAAGAAGTATACTGCAGACCTTATAACTGATATTTCTCTTATGGTAAGATGGGGAAGGGACCGAAATTTAACCTTAGAACCCACATGGTGGAAGGAGAGAATTTCTCATGCAAGCTGTCTTCTGACTTCTATGCATGCCTCATGCGCGTGTGTGAGAACACACACACACACACACACACACATTTGCACTTGCATATACATACTAAATGTAAGACACTAAAATAGAAATTTAAATTGTTTTAAATAGGTAATAGAACAAACCCCTAGAATCAAGGAACTGGTCTAGGAGATAGCTGTCAGTAAAGTGCTTGTGCTGTAAGCACGAGGATGAGAGTTCACACTCAGAAACCACGTAAGGTGTGTTGGTGTGCATGTGTAATCCCCACACTGGGGAGGAGAGATAAGTGGGTCACTGAGGCTGCTAGCCTACTTGGAAGTTCCAGGTTAGTGAAAGGACCTCAAAAAACAAGTTGGATGGTTTCTGGGCAATGACATCTAAGGTTGCCCTCTGGCCTCTACACACATGTACTACACACACACACACACACACACACACACACACACACACACACACAGAGCCAGCACAATTGTAACTCTGGGGGAAAGGCATCCTGACTGTTTGGGGAGTCAGGTGACACTTTGAGCTTCTAGGACAGCTCCAGCAGCTGGAACAGCAATGGGATAGCTCAGCTCTGGAAGGAAAGGTATCCTGACTGTTCAGGAGAGTCAGGCAATACCTTGAGCTGCTAGGACAGCTCAGCTCTGGAGGGAAAGGTATCAAGACTGCTCGGGAGAGTCAGGCAATCCTGGAGCTGAGGTGTGGTTGGGTTAGGGTTAGGGGTTAGGGTTAGGGTTAGGGTTAGGGTTAGGGTTAGGGTTAGGGCTTAGGGTTAGGGTTAGGGTTAGGGTTAGGGTTAGGGTTAGGGTTGGGGATGGTCTCCCCACAGATTATAGCAATCCTGCTCCTCTCCTGGAGAGCTGCCACAGCTGAGCTTTTCTCAGCCCCGCCCCCAACTTAAGGGGGCTTCCCAGCAGGGCTCTACTTCTTTTCCTGCCCATGATGTTGCTTCTTTTGCTTCACTCTGCTAAAGGGGAAATACCTGCAGAAATGTAGCAATCTCCTCTAGCTCCAGCTCAGTCAAAAAGTTGTTACTTTTTCTGCTCCACCTTGCTCAGTCCCCTAAAGGACTTCTCAGCAAGGTTCGTCTGCTCAGCTCTACCTTGCTCAGGCCCACTAAGGGCTGTACCATCAAGGTTCTTCTGTTCAGGTCTACCTTGCTCAGCCCCCTAAGGGAACATCTCTGCAAGGTTTTTTCTGCTCAGTCTGCTAAGGGACATCTTAGCAATTTTCTTCTTCTCTGCACCAGCAAATGAATATCTTCACACCCAAGACTTTTTTGAGAAAGAGATTTATTTGGGAAAGAGGAGTCGAGGAGAGTGGCTGCCTCTCCTGAGGTTGGAAAGAAGCGGCCACAACTGAATAGGCAGGGTGATTTATATAGGATCTTTTGGGGATGGAGTTTCTCCAGGGAGAAGACTTACTGTCTAGGGATTGGTTAACTTTTCTGCTCATGGACTGGTTAGTTTTGTGGGTTAAGGGCAGAGATGGCCCTGATTTCAGAGCCACACTGTTCCTTTCACTGGTCTTTCTTAGTTTTTTTTGGCTCTAATCTTAAGGCCAGGGCATATTTCTTTCTCTGGCCCTGATTCTAGGGACAAAGTGTGTTTCTTTGGCACTGGTTTCAGAGTCAGGGCATGTTTCTTTGATTCTGGGTTCAGGGATAAAGTGTTTCTGTCTCTGGCTCAGGTCCCAGATCTAGGCCATGTTTCTTTCACTGGTTCTGTGTAGCTAGAGATTTCCTGCCTTGCCCACAGTCAGGGCAACTCTCTCTCACCTGCCAGTCCCACAGCCACTCAGACCCGACCAAGTAAACACAGAGACTTATATTGGTTACAAACTGTATGGCCGTGGCAGGCTTCTTGCTAACTGTTCTTACAGCTTAAATTAATCCATTTCTATAAATCTATATCTTGCCACATGGCTCGTGGCTTACCGGCATCTTCACATGCTGTTTCTCATCATGGTGGCTGGCAGTGTCTCTCTGACTCAGCCTTCCACTTCCCAGCTTTATTCTCCTCCTTATCCCACCTACACTTCCTGCCTAGCAAATGGCCAATCAGTGTTTTATTTATTGACTAATTAGCAACACATTTGCCATACAGAACATCCCACAGCACTTCCCCCCCTTTTTTTTTCAAAAAGGAAGATTTTAACCTTAACAAAGTAAAATTACATATAATTTGGGAATTTGGGCGTAGTTTCTCTTACTACTTCCTGCTGGAGGGGAGTGCTGTATCTTATGGGGACACAAAGAAAATTTTAGAATTATGGAATAGTCCATGAGGCTGTATTGTCTGAGCCAGTTGCCTTCAAACCATTCTGGATGTTGGATCATCTGGGCCATGGTGTCATCGGAGACCTTTCAGGGGGTCTTGGCTGGTCAAACCTGATGTATCTTAATCTTGAACAAATCCATAGCCTCTGGCTTTCTGTGGGAACAAAAGCAGAGACTTTTTTCCAAAGTAACATATCCTTATATCCAAATTTTGAAGTCAAGGTATCTTTAAAATATACATTTTGGCATAACTCAACAGCTTTTACAATCAAATGTTTTTCTGCAGTTAAAAGTCCCAAAGACAACACAATCCAGATTCTCTGTGTAATATTCATCTTTACGTGGCTTATTTTTTATATTAATTTTACTGTCTCTTTAAAGACTTTATTTTTTAAAACTATGTATTTGTTTCTATAACTGTATATATCACCTTTTTTGTCTCTTTCAAGCCTACGTATATTTTACACACATTGTAAACTATTACATCTGAATCTGTCTTATTGTGAATCTCTTGCTTTAAACTGCAGTAGCTGTGGCTGCTGGCTCTGCCCACGTCAGCTTCCCAACATGGCAGCGGTATGCTTACCGGCAGCTCTGGGAGCTATCGTGGGTCCATGCCTTTATCTAAGCAGCATGCAGCCCAGAAACCTCCCCTTTTGCTCTGCACCAGCAAAGGCTAAATCCACCACGCAGCTCAAAGTGCCACTTGCAAAGGCCTTGTTCCCACCATAAAGCAGGTCGAGCGCGCATGCCAGGAACCCACCAGTAGCTCAAACCAGCAGCCGCCGCTCATTTGAGAGAGACAATTAGGAACTGTTTTTAGCTCCGTTTTAGAATCTTTTTCCTCAGTTTTTAGGTGGAAACTCTTGCCACCACGTTGGGCGCCATTTGTAGCTAGAGATTTCCTGCCTTGCCCACAGTAAGGACAAGTCTCTCTCACCTGCCAGTCCCACAGCCACTCAGACCCGACCAAGTAAACACAGAGACTTATATTGGTTACAAACTGTATGGCCATGGCAGGCTTCTTGCTAACTGTTCTTACAGTTTAAATTAATCCATTTTTATAAATCTATATCTTGCCACATGGCTCGTGGCTTACCGGCATCTTCACATGCTGTTTCTCATCATGGTGGCTGGCAGTGTCTCTCTGACTCAGCCTTCCACTTCCCAGCTTTATTCTCCTCCTTGCCCCGCCTACACTTCCTGCCTAGCCAATGGCCAATCAGTGTTTTATTTATTGACTAATTAGCAACACATTTGCCATATAGAACATCCCACAGCAGTTCTGGGCTCCAGGGTCAGGGTGGGTTTCTTTAGGGGGTCCCCTTTCCCTACAATAATTAACTTGTCATTTTCTTTAAAGGAACACATTTGCTGGAGAGTTAGTTTAACTGTGAAAACAGCTGTTGTGTGTGGCCATGGATCCCACATCTGGCAGCTGAAGTAGCTGAAGCAGGTTCTGAGTGAAATGAACTACAGAGGCAAGCACAGAGTGAGCACTGAGGAGGGTGTGTAGTTCACATCTGCACACTGGAGGCTAAAGATGGCCTCTGTCTTGGGAAGCCAAGTTAAGGTCAGAAAGAAGCTGAAGGGCAGTCCAGCCCCCCACCATGCATGGAAGACTACACCTGTTAAGAGGGCCTGGAAAAGCCTGCACCTTGGAGCCAGACATCCTGAGTTCGAACCTTGCCTCCCTATGATGATCTGGGCAGTAATACCATCTCTCTGAGCATAATTTTTCTCACCTGTTCCTTGAAAATAAGGCCACGACTACTTCATGACCATGAGTATTGAACTAATTAATGCCATTGAGGCACTTACAAGTGGGCCTGGCCCAGAGCTTCTCCATGACAGTACTCAGCTAGCATCTCCAGTGTGATTACAGTAGCCACTGCCTAGTTCCCACGAGCCTCCAGGCAGCCTAGTCCTGGCATGGCCATCAGAGTCTGTCATGAATCAACACCCCTGGGGACCAGTCTGACTATTCTTATTGCTTTGTGGCCACCAGTCCACTATGGTCCCCAACCAACCAACTCTGCTTATCCCAGACTGTCCAGTGGTCTACTACAGGGCCTGGGACATCAAGAGAACACAGTGAATGCAGGGAACTCTGAGCATGAGTTCTGTTTTTTTGTGTAGTCTGGATATGGAGAAGCAACCAGGGAGAGAAAAAGACAAAGGCAGGGTCAGAAAGATGGAAAGATGGAGAGGATACTGACCTAGACAAGGCCCCTATTTCCTATCCTTGGTTTCATGTATCCTAAGACGAAGCTGCCTCTTGTCCTGACCTTTTATGATGGACTTTCTATTGGTGTGTGTGTGTGTGTGTGTGTGTGTGTGTGTGTGTGTGTGTTCATATGTGTGCACACGCCTGAGATTAGCAGTCAACCTCCAGTGTCGTTCCTCAGAAGCTGACCATCTTGTTTTTTTGAGATGGGATTTCTCACTGCCCTGAGGCTTGCTGCTTAGGCTGGCTTCCCTGGACAATGAGCTCCAGGGATGCTCCTGTCTCTGTCTCCCTAGCCCGAGGATTACAAGCACATGCCACTGTGCCTGGCGTTAGATATGGGTTCTCAGGACTGAATTCACATCCTTCTTTTTATAAAGCAAGTACTTTACCAACTGAGCTAGTGTCCCACCACACTGAATCCCCAACTCCCTTGCTGCTCCTCTTTAAGCTGGGTCTGGTTGTGTGCCCAGAGAACCCCACTTTATGTAGTTGCTACACAATTTTTGATGGGGTCACAGCCTAACAGGTCCATCATAAGTAGGAAATGCATCAAATACAGCTGCCCCACCTAACTTCATATTCAGCCATGCAGTATGCCAATGTCCCTTTCTTGGTCATATGCTTGCCGGTAGCCAGAAATTATATGACCCAAGAAAAGATCAAAACCCCAAAGCAGGTTTCTACTGAACACATATTACTTTCTCAACATGCTAAGTGTGGGAAAAGTACAGAGTCTCATGGCAGACATTCTCATTCCACTACTGGTCCACCTGCCTTGCTTTTCTCTGGACTTCCAGAATGTTCTTGGCCTTCAAGGCAAGATCCTCCTGCCTCAGCCTCCCAAGTGCTGGGATTACAGGTGTGTGCCAGCATGCCAACTACTAGTAGGTATTTTCAATAAGTATGTTGGTTGTATCCAAATAACCGGAACTGGGGAACATGAAAATCCCTTCAACCTTGATATCTATTGCAATACACACACAGTGCAAAGTGATTTACCAGACACTGTGGGATAATCACAAGTTTACTTTCAGTGACAATCTGATTCCTTACTGCGTTCTCGTTCCTGCAGGACCCACCTCCATAATGAGACAGTCCTTACAAACTGAAAATGGTGGGCCAGTGGCTTAAAATTCACAGAGGAGAAGATGGAGCACAGGAAATCAGTCGCCCCAGGACACAGGCAGCCAGTGGCGCAGTTCCAACGCCCTTGCCCATGTGGTCTCATGTTAAAAATCATGGAGGAAGATGCTACACTCTATTTTCACTACTTTGAGATACTCAATAACCCCTTCCTGTTCCCTGCACCCATGGGTGCACCTTCTAGAAAAGCCTCAAGGTCCTGAAACAAGACCTGAAGATACGGTGTGGTGGCTTTAGAGTGTGGCACTAACTATCCTAGTGCCATGTCCCGAATTTGCCACTGGGACATCATGATCAGAAGAGACAAAGATTCGAAACAGCTGCTGTGGATAATGCTTACCTAGAGCAAGAAACACGTGAGTGGGACCACCCCAAGTAGAGTGTGCTGCTGATAACAAGTGGTGTTCTCTTTCTAGAAAGAATCTACAGAGGATGCCACATGGCCTCCTTCACTTTGTGCAGGGGTGGGTGCAACACTCCAACTCCTGATGGAAATAGGCTATTGGTAATTTAGCATGCAAGACAGAGGCAGCCTTATGGAGCTCGGGGGCAAAATCCACATGCAAATGCGATTTGGAACCTCCCAGAGACAACACTGAACTGGGACAGGAGGCTCCCTGCCAGTGGTCCATGCCAAAGGCAGAGGCCAGGCCTGGAGGTGGGATTGCATCTTAAATAGATTTTTGTGGATTTGGAGCTTAACAGCAAGAGTGGCACTGGACTGGGGCAGACAGTAAGATGAAGCAGAAAGACTAGAAACCTGGCTCTTGGGTGCAAAGGGCTAGCCTGAGCACATCATGGCCAGAGGACAAGGGTCCACTGAGAAACAGGGACAACTCAAGGTCCCAGAGAACTTGGCCAAGTCCATCAGGAAGGGAAGTCAGGGCAGGAACTCAAAGCAGGACCAGAGGCTGTAAAGGAACATCAGTTACTGGCTTACTCAGCCTGCGTTCTTATACAACCCAGGCCTGCAGCAGCTCTGCCCACAGTGAGCTGGGCCTTGTCATGTCAATTAGCAATGGAGAAAGTGCCCCACAGACATGCCCATAAGCCAATTTGATGGAGACAATTATTCAATGAGGTTCCCTATTTGACAAGATGTGTCAAGTTGACAACCAAGATTAGTCATCACTGTGAAAAGTTTTAAGCCATGACAAATATTCTTGGACTGTCAAAAATACTTAAAACTAATTGTGGACAGGGGACACGAGTCCAGATCTGTCTCTCCTCTGATGAACTAACAATTGTGCATGTCACCAAGACAGACACTGTAAAAGGGAAAAGTGATCCTTTTACCAGAATTTAATGTGGGACCATGGGTGCAGGAGCCTATCTCACTAAAAGACCAACACTGTGGAAAGAATGCTCATGGATGCCCTGTCCTCACTTTGCTTCCCCCAGAGATCCTCTCCCCATGTTAAAATGACTGTGTTTGGAGGTGAACTATCTCTAATACTGAGCCCCTCCTCCTCGGTCTTTAGAGGGACTACTCCTGGAACTCAGGCTTCAGCAGAGTGAAACCTGGCACCATGAATAGTGATCTCAGGGCATGGATTCCAGGGTCATGGGTTTGGAGACATGCTTTCCTCCTTGTCCACATATTGCTTCCCTCTGATTGAGCAGCCCCAGAGATAAAAGGCCAGATGGAGGTCAGAGGTCAACCTAGCACTGAATTATCACTCAGTTTACACCAAATTTCTCTAGAGTATTGAGGTCCTGGCTCCTGGCTGATTTTCAGGATTGTGTGAATCAGTTATACTCACATGACATGCTGTGGGATAATGCTCTTGTACACTGTAAAGAGTTGTCAATCAAGTTGGTTTAATAAAATGCTGATTGGCCAGTGGCCAGGCAAGAAGTACAGGTAGAGCGACCAGACTAGGAGAATTCTGGGAAGAGGAAAGGCAGAGTCAGGAGTTGCCAGCCAGACACAGAGGGAAAAAAATGAGAATGTCAGACTGAGAAAAGGTACCAAGCCATGTGGCTAAACATAGATAAGAATTATGGGTTAATTTAAGCGCAATATCTAGTTAGTAATAAGCCTAAGCTACCAGCTAAGCATTTATAATTAATATTAAGCCTCTGAGTCAATTATTTGAGAAGCAGCTGCTGGGTATTTGGGAGTGACTGGTGGGACAGAAACTTCCACCTATAGGGGGTGGGCTATGTCCATGTGTACTTGTTCATGGGTATATATGTGTCTGTTTACATGTAGGAGTCAGAGGCTGATGTTAAAGTGTCTTCCTGTATCACCCTCCATTTTAATTTTTGAGGCAGGGACTCTCCCTGAACCTGGAGCTCATTGATTTTGCTAGACTTTCTGGCCAGTTATCTCCAGGGATCCTCCTGCCTCCATCTCTCTAGCACTGGAAGGATGGGTGCATGCCACCATACTCAGTGTTTTCCATGGGTATGGGGATCTGAACTTGGATCACCATGCATGTGATGTAAGCCCCTTATTGACCAAGTTATCTTCTCAGCTCACCAAGCTCTAAAGTTCACTGAGGGCCTATGCTAACTGCTTTTACAAGGCTATGTGGACGAGGACACCAAAGCTCAGCAGAGTTTCTATTGTCATTTTGGAGACAAGGGGGAAAACATTTGATGGGGGTTTTCCTCTTCTCTAAACAGAATGGGCAATTTTCAGACCTACCACCCTCCAGGAAAAAAAAAAAGAGCTGTAAGCTAAGTAAGGAAAGAGGGAGGTGGTGAACTGACAAGCTTCACCCAAGCCCTAGACCTTGTTGTTCTTGGCTAACAGGAAGGATTTACCAACGGAAGCTTCGCTCTCAATTTTAATGACTACCTATGCCATTTAATTACTTCTGGTCTGTTAATATTTTAAGATCATTTTGTTTTATTGCAACTTTCAATGTATTTCAAAGGTCAGCAGGAAACCACTTTGAATCTCAAGTAAGTTCTATTTCTGGATAATAGATTTATGGATGGAACAAGGCAACCAGTGCCTTGCAGTTTTTCATTTTAGGTGTATTTTTTATAGTTGTTTGAAAGACCGCCTTAAGTGATGCAGCCAACTACATGTGGTGGCATGGTGATTAGAAGTCTGGCTTTGGGGCTAGGGTGATGCTCAGTAAAGTGCATGCCACTTACATGAGGACCTGAGTTTGATTGTCCAGGATCTATGGGGGAGAGTTGGGCATAGTAATGCATCTCAATGCCTGGAAAGTAGAGACAGGAAGATCTTTGGGACTTACTGGCCAACCTGTCTATCAGAATCAGTGAGTTTCAGGTCCAGTGAGAGACCCTGTCTTAAAAAAAAAAAAAGAGGTGGAGAGGGGCTGGAGAGATGGCCCAGTGGTTAAGAGTACATACTCCTCTTGCAGGGAATCCGAGTTCAGTTCCCAGAACCCGTGTCAAGAGGCTCACAACTGCTTGTAACTCCAGCTCCAGGGGATCCAACAACTTCTGGCCTCTACATGCACTGCACAAACATGCATATGCATTCATACAGACATACACATAATATTTTATGATCTTAAAAAATATAAGGGAAAGAGTGATTGAGGAAGATACCAGATATCAACCTCCTGCCTCTACAAATGTGAATAAGACTGACCTGTGTCACCAACAGAAAATTTTAGGTACGACAGAGTGTCACTCCTGGGACTAGATCAGGAAAAGCTTACCATTTCTCTTGAAACACTCATTCAATGAAGTATGGGCTGCCATGCCATGGGACACTCAGGCAGGTCATGAAAACTGAGAGTTCCTCCAACATGGAGCATGAATTGAGAGGCCTTGTGAAGATGCCATTTCGGAAGCAACTCCAAGCAAATTAATCTCTTGGACAAGGGCAACTGTGCTGAAATCCTAAGCCTGTGTGAGTTGGCCAGACCACTCCAAAATTCAACAACGTGCCGCAATGGTGATACCTCATTGTTGTTTAAGTCACTAGGATTTGGAGTCACTTGTGAGATTTCATGGATAAGTAAGAAACATTTTTTTCATACCAAGAAGTAGAGTGTTGCCATAGCAAAAATTGCTTTTAAAAACAGGTGGTCTTTGAAACACACATAAAAAAAAGACAAAAGATCTGGGTTGCTGAAGTCAGAGGACTTTGGAGAAGAACGTCCCAGAGTGCCTGACAGACTCTGCTGGCCCCCAGAGCCTGCAAGTGGAAACTGGGGATGGTTTAGAAGAGAGTGGAGAAGAAGGAATGCCTGCTGCATTGTGGCAGAATTCAAAGCATCATTATCTGTAGTCATGTGGAAAGTAGAAGGCCTCTCCAACACCCCCCTTGTCTACCTGGGAAAATTTACAAATGAACTGTTAAAGATGACACCTAATTTGTTCTTGGTATTAATGCCAAAGTACAAGAGGACACAGACAGGCTAAAAGAAAACCATTTTTAAAAAGTAGAGATTGAAATGGAAAGAACGTGAGGAAAAGAGGTTTATGGATCCCTGTAACTCTCCCAGCCATGGCAGACCAAGAAAACGGAGCCCCTGTAAAGAGGAGACACAAGTTATATAGAAAGCACTTTGAGTGACTCAAAGGCATCGCCAAGAGCTCAGAAGTAGATCCAATTTGCAAGGAGTTATCCTCACTCCCTGAGTCCTAATTAAAGAACCATTGAACTGTGGTGGAGGTGATTTGGAATTTACCTGGTCTACTGACTTCTATGTGCTTTGCATATTCTTCCTTACGAATGGATGCTTCTAGCAGTCACCCTGCATCCCCCCGAATGCAGGAGTGGATGTCTCTTTAGTTCTCAAGTATTTAGATTCAGAGCAGTAGTACATAACAAGTCAGTACCCAAGGAGATATTTGTGTGTGTGTGTGTGTGTGTGCACATGTGCACACGCATGTATGTGTACATGTGTATGTATATGCATATATGTACCTAATTTTATACAAGATTCAAGGCTTTCAACAGTCCTAATGGGATGATGGGATGGCATTGGATAGATGGGTCCAAAGTTCTTGGGGATAAGGGAGTATAATCTGCATTTAAAGCATTAGGGGCAGAGGTAGACTATGATAGGTAGACTCCAAAACAGATTTCACCAAGTACTGTCTCCTGGTATTAACGTAGCTTTATATGCCTTTCCCACCCCAGATAAGAATAACCTGTTTAAAGATGTCAGAGTCTCACAAGCTTGTAGAGTTAGTCTCTCTCACCCTCTCCTTTCCCCAATGTCTCCCTCTCCCCAACTACTGCTTTCTCTGAGTCTTTCTTTTCTCTATAGCTCTTTCTAGCCTCAAACTTGCGATGTAACTAAGGATGACTTTGAACTCCTGTTCTCCCTTCCCCCTACCTCTGTAGTGCCGAGATTACAGGTTTGTGCAACCTTGGGGCTTATGTGGTTCTGAAGATCAAGGCTTGGACTTTGTACATGCTAGGTAAGCTCTACATGCTAGGATGTCTAGGTGAGCCAGACATCCCCACGCTCCACCTTTCTCCATCTCTGAGTACTCTCAGTAGGAGGTCAGCCTTGTCCTAAGTGCTGAAGATCTGGAGAGATGTCCACATAGCAAGGAACTGAAGTCAGCATAAACTTGCCAGCCACAGGAGTACAGGATCATGGGAGCACATGAGCATGGGAGGAGCATGAGATCATGGGACCACATGAGCATGGGATCATAGCAGCACATCATTTTGGAAACAGATCACTCTGCTCCTGTTGAGTTTCCTAGCAACTCATCCAACAGGAGCATCTACATCTTTTAATAAGACACTGGACCAATCCAGTTAAGTAAAGCACTCTAGAACTCCTGCTACAAAGACACTATGGCATGGAGATTTGCTGTAGTTGATATTGTTGTTCAAGCTTCTCCCCTGGGGTGTAATTTCCTCCTTAGCAACAGATAACTAATACAGCAAAGAGTTTCATTCTTAAATCAGTTTTGATTTTGTGCCAACAGCTCAACAAAAACCATCTTCTATATAACTACATTCCTAAAGACTTATGTTTAAGAAGCATTTAATTCTGCTTATGTTTTCTTGGTCTTTTGCCAGAGGAAAGAAAGATGGTTCCACCCAGCAGGGACATGATTTTAGCACTTGTGGGCTTGAAGGACAAATCATAACACAACTGCTGAGATCCCAGTGACCGCAGAGATAAGGCCTCTTATCAGTGAGGAATTATTTCCACTGAGGGAACAGGGAAGGCTGTAGGCTTTTATTAATCATCAGATACAATCTTCTTTAAAAAAAAAAAGAATGAAAAGGAGGAGGAGAAGGAGGACTCAGAGAGAGAAAAAGAAAACAAGCCACAGCTTAAGAGCACGGGAGTAACCGAACACTCACCCATCTGCTAAAGACAATTTAGAAGGGAGGGATGGCTTAGTGAGGAAGAGCCCTGGCTGCTCTTGCAGAGGACCCAAATTCAGTTCCAATCATTCACATAAGGTGCCTCACAACTCCCTCCTCCATGGGAATAGAGATACAAATAAATGGAGATGCCAAATGGACTATCGGGTTCTGAATGAACTCTCAGATTGGTCCTCATTTTAGTGGCAATGCTTTGAGCTTTTCTCAGTTTAGAGACATGTTGGCTATGAGCTTGCTGTATATTGTCTTTATTACATTGAGATATGTTCCCTGTATTATGATATCCACAGAGCTATAGTAATAAAAACAGCATGGTACTGGCATAAAAACAGACAAATTGATCAATGGAATAGAACTGAGGACCCACATCAAAGCCCATGCTCCTTCAGCCACCTGATTTTTACAAAGAAGCCAACAGAACACACTGGAAAAGAAGACAGCGTCTTCAACAAATGGTGCTGGTCAAACTGGACAGCTACTCATAAAACAATGAAGCTTGATCTCTGTCTCTCTCCCCGCCCAAAACTCAACTCCAATGAGCCAAGAGCCTCAACATAAAACCCGATTCCCTGAATCTGGTAGAGGGAAAACAGGAAATAGGCTGGAGCTCATTCAAAAGTGCAGGCAGTAAGACAAACCATTAGTGAAACCTCATGAACCTAAAAGACTTCTGGACCATAAAGGACACCGCCACTTGAATGAAGGCAGCCTACAGAATGGGGAAAATCTTCACCAGCTAGATATCTGGCAGAGAATTAGCATCTAGACGACAAAGAATTCAAAAACTAAACCTTAAGAAAACAGCCCAATTTTCCCTTTTTTTTTTGTATTTTTTAAAAATTTATTTTACATATCAACCACAGTTTCTCCTCCCTCCTTTCCTCTCGTTCCCTCCTTCCACCTCCTTTCTTACCACCCCCCAACCCTCATCCACTCCTCAGAAAGGGGAAGGCCTCCCATAGGAGTCAACAATTAATGACATATCTAGTTGAGGCAGGACTAAGCTCCGCCCCCCTGCATCAAGGCTGAGCAAGGCATCCCACCATAGGGAATAGGTTCCAAAAGCCAGCTCATGTGCCAGGGACAGATCCTGGTCCCACTGCTAGGGGCCTCACAAACAGACCAATCAACACAACTGTCACCCACATGCAGAGGGCCTAGGTTGGTCCAATGCAGGCTCCCTAGCTCCCCACAGTCTGTGAGCTCCCACAAGCTCAGGTCAGCTGTCTCTGTGGGTTTCTGCATCATGATCTTGACCCCACCCCTTGTTTATATAATCCCTCCTCCCCCTCTTCAACAGAACTCCCAGAGCTAGGCTCAATGTTTGGCTGTGGATCTCTGCACCTGCTTCTATCAGCTACTGGATGATGGTTCTATGATGACAATTAGGGTAGTCACCAATCTGATTACAGGAGAAGGCCAGTTCAGGCACCCTCTCCACTATTGCTAGGAGTCTTAGCTGGGGTCGTCCTTGTGGATTCCTGGGATTTTCTCTGGCACCAGGTTTCTCCTTAACCTCATAATGGTCCCTCTATCAATATGTCTCTTTCCTTGCTCTCCCTCTCCATCTCTCCCTCAACTTGACGATTCCTATCCCTCATGTTCACATCCCTCACTCCCCCCATCTACCCCCTCCCCACCCCCCAGTTTCCCCAGAGATCTCATTTATTTCCCATTCCCAGGGCAATCCATGAGTTCCTCTTAGGGTCCTCCTTATTAACTAGTTTCTCTGGGGCTGTGGGTTGTAGCCTGGTTATCCTTTGCTTTACATCTACTGTCCACTCATGAGTGAGTACATACCATGTTTGTCTTTTGGGTTTGGGTTAGCTCAGACAGCCCAATTTTTAAAAAGGTATGGACCTAATCAGAGTGCTCAAAAAATGAGAATCATTCTTGAAATGGTCAACATCTTTAGCCACCATGGAAAGTCAAATTTGAGCTACCTTGAAATTTCATCTCACCCCAATCAGAATGACTAAGGTTTAAAAATATAAAAGGACAACAAATGATGGGATGACAACAATGCTGGGATGGATGTGGGGGAAGGGGACACTTACTGCTGGTGGGGGTGCAAACTGGTGCAGCCACTGTGGAAGTCAGTGTGGAGGTTTAAAAAAAAACCCTATAAATAGATCTACCACATAACCCAGCAATGTCACTGTAGAGCGTATACCCTAAAAACTCCATATTCTACTAAAGAGATCCTTGCGCATTCATGTTCGTTGATATGCTATTCACAACAGCCAGGAAACAGAAACACCTAACCTAGATGCCCATCAACTGATAAATGGATACTAAAAATGTGGTATATTTATACCATGAAATATTACTCAGATGTTAAGAAAAAGAGAATTATGAAATTCACAGGTAAATGGATGATGGATGGCTGGAAACAATTGTTCTCAGTAATGCTAAGACACACCGAGAATGACAAACTTTGATTGTTTTACTTGTGGATGCTAGCTTTGAACCTTCAGATATATGTGGTCCATTTGGAATACCCATAGAGGTCAATACATTAGTAAAGAGCCCTGGGGAGAAGATTTTTAAGGAATGGTAAAGAGAATGTACTGGTAAAAAGGATCAAACAGGGAAAATGGATAAAATGGGTAAATGGGGGGATGTGAGGGCATGGTTGAGGAGGGAATATGGGGAAGACAAACAACTCTAAAGACATTTATAAAAAGTCATATGGAAGCTGGGCGGTGGTGGCGCACGCCTTTAATCCCAGCACTTGGGATGCAGAGGCAGGCAGATCTTTGTGAGTTCAAGGCCAGCCTGGTCTACAGAGTGAGATCCAGGAAAGGCGCAAAGTTACACAGAGAAACTCTATCTTGAAAAACAAAACAAAACAAAACAAAGGAAGTCATATAGAAGCTTCCTAAAATATATACATTCACATATATAAAAAGTTTAAATGAAGTCACCATATCCTGGGGCAACAATACCCCTACTAGAAATCACAAGTCAACAAATAAGAAGCCCAGTGGCAGGAAAGGGTTTTCTCTCTCAGAGCTGCTGGTCATCAAGATTCCATAGAACCCCAAATATTACAGGCTATTGCCAATGATCTTCATTTCCCTCCAGAACTCAACCGCAAGACATCTATTGCTGAAGACACCACATTCTTAAGTCATAGAACACAGAGAAATCAAGCTAGTAGTGAACATGGACGCTTCATCTCTACTGGTCAGCATCATAGTCTGGAAGTTGCTATGCACACTACCAGAAAACAAAAGTAATCATTAATCTTATTCAGTTGTGAGCCTTGTAAACTACAACAACAACTGGCCTAACAGACAAGGCCATGATGCAACAGCAGCACAGATGTCATGGGAGTAGCCAACTACTTTCCACTTGGATTTAAGTCCTGCTGCACAAATTAAACCCATTTCTGGCACTGATACATGAGCCAAGAACCTGTGGCTAGACAGGTCATAGGCCTTAAGGGAGAAGCTACTACTATTATTTTACTAAATAGACGAAGTATTAAACTGACTCCTAATAACTTATTCTTTTACCCATAGATGAGTGTATCTATGTACATAGATGAGTGTACCTCTTCAACCTTCATCAGAAAAGCTTTTTCTGTATAGGGTGATTATCGTAGATGCCCTCCGCTGGTCAAGATGTAGAGACTAGAGACTGTGGAATGCATAGTCTTAAATGAGACATCTGTCTCATACCTTCTGCTCTCAAGGCTCAGGAAGCATTGTACTCTATCCAGATTGTAAGATACAGAGAAGGACTACAAATAAAAGGTATTCTCTGGATATGACAGAGAAGTTGTACACAAGAACTCAGCAGCTAAGACTGCACACATGTGACATGTACAAGGTCAAGCCAGATCAAATTCACAAAGATGGGATGGGAGCATGAAGCCCCACCCCTAGCCAAGCTAATGGCAGCTGATAACTGCTGGGAGAGGGAGAGTTAATTTTCCTTAAGGGTGAATCTCTTTGGGGTTGATCATGCTTCAGTGGAAGGACACACATCCAACAGTATACAGGCAGCACAAACTGAGCTTGATAAGTTTTTTTTAAAAGGACAATAAGTTCGGTGGGTGGTGAAGGAGGAGTGGATCTGGGAGGAATTGGGGTAGGGGTGGATATGACCAAAACACAATATATGAAATTCTCTAAGAACTAGAAACAACATATGATCACTCTCTGTGCACGCTAACAAACAGAGGGAACCAAGGTTGACTGAAATCACTATGGATCTGCTGTCTAAACTAGAAAGTTCTTTCTGTGTCCACGGGGATCCTGGCTGTCCACCTTTCCAGTGTGCAGAATGTTTAACACAAAAGTTAGCAACTCAATAAATACTAGGTCAACTGATGATTTAAATCATTGAGCATATTAGTGTGGGAATTATGGCCAATCCCTGACAAGCCAACATGAAAATATCAAACTGGTCATTTTCATGGCTTCCAAGGAAACACACTATGACTTAGTTTCAGAAATTTTAACAAGGAAAAAAGCCTAAAAATGGCTTCTCTGGGACACTAAATCATATAGATTATGTCCTCAAAAAATTTCATGGTTCTAAACCACCAATCTAGTGTCTTTTTTAAAGAATTATTGTAGCCATAAAATTGTGTTACATTGATCACCCACATTCCTTTGTCTTTCTTTTCCCTCTATAATCAGGAAAGAGAATTAGTACCAAAGATGAGACTCTGCACTGACATTGCAGATGGCATTATCAAAGAAGTCTGTGTGTTGTAAGGAAATATAAAATCACATGACTATCTTGACCTCAGGGGTAACCCAAACAAACAGACCTCATGCTGCTCATGTGTTCCTATGATGAAACGATCTATGCAAATATAATTAAGAACACACACACACATTAGCAGGTTCGTCCCTACTTGATGCTATTACCAGTGGTTAATTGACTTTCTTTCTGTATTTTTAATCTTTCCCACATAGTAATCTACATGGTGGGAAGTGCTATAGTATGTGAGGTGACACCTCAGGCTTGCCATAGCATGGCCTATTTGTTACTGATTTCCTATAAAAAAAATATGTCATGTAAGGTACATTTCAATTACTTGCTGGCTATATAAAAAATAAAAACGGACCAACACATATCTAGCTCTTCCACATTCTACTTGATTTGTCTCCCAGCGAGGGTAGAATTTTGTAGGTACCTTTTGGTGGCATGAGAAGTCAGTGATAAGAAGGGGAATTATGTCTCTGTAGACACAGATTCCAGTAAGGGGTTCCTGCATGCCTGGCATGTGATACCATCTTTTCACAGGCTCGGGACAATTAACATACAAATTGATGTGTCTCAAATGACGCATAGGTAAAAACAGTTTGTTGGGTGAGAACTCAATGGAAACTCTCAAACCATGGCTTGCAAAGTATAGATTTCAGAGATACAATAGTGCTGGGAATTCCATGGGCATGTGACCCTTTGTGTAGACCAAGTGAAAGGGCCATCTGTTTGGTTCACACACAAGACAACTCAGTCTTTCTGGAAGCCTTCTATCATTAAGAAGTGTTAAATTGCCCCCTGAGATACTAAGCTGTCTGAAAATTTCACCTTGTTTAATGTTACATGAGCCATTTCACACTAGTTTCAAGTTAGGCCATTGATGGTGGTTAATTCTATGCAAAACATTAACCAAAGTGGAGTGGTGTGGCAGAGAACAGGTGCCACGTGAGAGCTATGGTCATCAAGGATTATTGTGTAACTTCTGGTAAACCCTTGGTCTATGTGAACTCTTCTAGTTCCTCTGCTGAAATGGTGAAGGTAATGCTGACAAGAAATACAGTGTCGTGTGTGTGTGTGTGCGTGTGTGTGTGTGTGTGTGTGTGTGTGTGTGTGTGTGCAAGTATGTTCACTCCTGAGGCACATGTGGAGGCCAGGAGTTGATGTTGGAATGTCTTCTTCCATTCAGTTTTCAATTTCTACCTTTTTTTTTTTTTTTTTAGATAGGCTCTCCCATTGAACGTGGAGCTCATCACCTTAGCTCACAGCCCAGGAAGCTCCATGGATTCATCCGTCTCTGCCTCCCCAGTTCTGGGATTGCAAATGTGTGCCCTGCACTCAACTTTTTACATGGATTCTGGGAATTTAAACTCAGGTCTCTATGCTTACAAAGCAAACCCTTTACCCACTGAGCCATTTCCTAGCCCTGAAATTCGGCAGCTTTAAGATGAGGCAATACTGTTGGTCTCCTCATATTCTGAAATCCCACAGAAATCTTTAGACCAGAGAATATAATATTCTGAGGATGAAGGAGATCAAACTTCTGCCCTCAAATCTATGAATCATGTCTTGCAAGACAATGCATTTCCATCCCAAGCTAGTCCCTAGTTCTTCCCTGAAGGTTTCATAAAAATTATGATAAGCTGTGGAGATGGCTCAGTTGGTAATTACTTTGTAAGCAGAGGGACCTGAATTTGATCCCCAAAAGCCATGTTTTAAAATAATGCCAGGCATAGTGGTATATGTTCATAATCCCCACACTGGGGAGGTAGAACCAAGAGAATTCCTAGAACTCACTGGCCAGGCAGCCTAGTCTTCTTGGCCAGGCCCAGGTCCGGAAGCAGTGGCAGGCAGGTCTCTGTGAGTTTAAGGTCAGCTTGGTCTATGTAGCGAGTTGTAGGCCAGGGCTACATAGTGAGACCCTACCTGAAAAGCAAACGAACCAAGAGTGGTGCTGGATAAATGGTTCAGTGGTTAAGACCGTGTACTGCCCGTAGGACCCAAGTTCAGTCCTAGCACCCATGCCAGGTATCTCACAACCAAATATCTGTAACGCCAACCCTAGAGGATCAAATACCCTCTTTTGGACTCCCCTGGCTCCTGAATTCACATACATGCACATACCCACACACAGACATACACATATACACATAATTTTAAAATGAAAATAAATCTTAAAGAAAAGGTAGGCAATGTTGCTGTGGCTATCACTCTGTATAAATAAAATGCTGATTGGCCAGTAGCCAGGCAGGAAGTATAGGCGGGACAAGCAGAGAAGAGAATTCTGGGAACAGGAAGACTGAGTCAGAGAGACGCTGCCAGCTGCCACCATGAGAAGATGTTAAGATACCAGTAAGCCATGAGCCACATGGCAACTTATAGATTAATAGAAATGGGTTGATTTAAGATATAAGAACATTTAGCAAGAAGTCTGCCACAGCCATACAGTTTATAAGTAATATAAGTCTCTGTGTGTTTACTTGGTTGGGTCTGAGCAGCTGCAGGACTGGCGGGTAAGAGAGATTTGTCCTGATCATGGGCCAGGCAGGACTGGAGAAAACTTCAGCTACACAATGTCTGAGGACCCACAGTGGAAGTCATCCTCTGGCCTCCACATGCATGCACGTGTGTGTGTGTGTGTGTGTGTGTGTGTGTGTGTGTGTGTGTGCATACACATTTACAGATGCCCATACTCACATACAGGCAAGTGTTTTTAAAAGTCAGAGTATTTGATGTCAAGAGTACACTAATTCTTATTCATCTCATTGCCTGTCTTGTGATAATGATGGTTGAGGAATAAAATGGAGGTCAACTCACAGTCACAACATGAGGACTGTCGTTGGCTTGGAGAGTCCTGCAGCGATGTAGAGAGACTGACTGAGGGTGTCCACAGACATGCAGCAGTGGCGGGGAGAGGGGTGGGGCTGAAGCACCTCTGAGGTTTGCTCGGTTGAGTAGAGCACTGGAAGGCTTTGGGACCAGGTACTGTCACATGCAACGAAAAGGCGGTGAGACACTGTCGGCTACTTTCTCATTACCATAATCCAACATCTGTCAAAAATCAACTGAAGGGAAGGCAGGTGTGACTGGAGGGGATAGAGTCCATCGTGGTGGGTATATCAGCTACTTCCTCGACGCCATGATAAAACACCATGGTCAAAGGTGACGTACAGAAGAAAGAGTTGATTTTGGTTTATAGTTCCAAAGGAAGAGTCCATAATGTTGGAGGAGGCATGACAGCAGGGGGCTGGAGCAGGAAGCTCACGGATCACATCTTCAGACATAGGCAGGAAGCAGAGAGAGAGCAAACTGAAAAGTAGGGCAAGACTATAAAAACTCAAAGCCCACCCTAGTGACGTGCTTCCTCCAGCAAGGCTCCACCTCCTAAAGGTCCCATAACCTCGCACAACAGTGCCGCCATCTGGGGACCAACTGATCAAATATATAAGCCAATGGGGACATTTTCATTCACATCACTGCAGCAGGAGAGGCACATGGCAGTGGGCAAGGCTCATGGTTCAAGGCCAAGGCAGTAGGAGCATGCTCAGACTGGATGGAAGAAACAGAGCAGGAAGCTTGACCAGAATATAAAGCTCAAAGCCTTCCCTACAACAATGACCCAATTCTTCCTGCTAGGACCAGTCTCCTAAAGGTTCCACAACCTTCCCAAGCCAGACCATCAAATGTGGACCAAGAGTTCAAACACATAAGCCTTGGGGGAACATTGCATTTTTAAACCACAAGTAGGTGCCAGAGATGGGAAATTGTGGGTCTCCCTTTCCTCAGGGGTCATTGACCACCAGCCCACGAGGGTGAGAAGTAGTGAGCAGGATTCAAACAGCCAAGGGCATCAGGGAAAGAACTTCCAGGAGTCAGCTTCAGAGAGATAGCTCATTTTATTGTTCCAGGGGTAAGGTACATACGGGTTCTTAGGGTTACAGGAGGGAAGGCCATGACACAGCACCTAATTATCACACAGGCAGGAGGAGAGAGCAGCAGGACTTCAGTGCTGAGTCATATAGCATTTGCAGGGAGCTCTGTACGGAGGAGTCTTTCTCCAAATAAGGTCAGGCATCTAAGCTTAGAGATACTCTCCAAATAAGATTAGGCAGAGAAGGGAAGCCCCTCCCCCCAAAAAGGGAATTTACATCCTCCATTTTGCATCGAGCTCAGAGAGCTATCTGGACATGGTGACCTGCAACCTTAAATGCAGGGTTCTCTAACAGGAAATCAATTGACATTGTATGTGGCCGTATTGAGTGGTGGCTCTCTCTTCCATCCCAGCCATGGAATAGCCCATGGTGCTCCTTCCCTGATCATATGGAAAGGTCAAGGCTCAAAGAAGCTCCAAGTAAATGAACAAAAAGTAGAAGGTTCTTTGTCAATGACATGCACTAGACACTCGGAAAGGAAGAGGGCAATCTGATGTGGAGGTTGGCATCTGCCACAAAATGCTGACCTTCTGGCATTTGCAGGGACTTGGCCATATGGTGGGTCCCACCCACTACCAAATGCATGGAGTTTCCTGTCTGCTTTTTTTTTTTTTTTTTTTTTCCTGGCTTGCCCTTGAGAATAAACAGACTGCCAAGGATCTCCTGACATTGAAGAAAAGTCGAAGCCATGAAACAAACAAACAAAACAACCCTCCAAAAGCATGGTGTTGGAGGGAACAAAGATGAACACACAAACAAACTGTCATTTCCACACTCCATCCAGAAAATAAGAGCGGAGGATAGTAACCATGAGATTGGCAGGGATTAAGGAAAGATGCTAGAAATTAAATCTGTTCCCACCCAAAAAAGGCTTCATGTGGAGGCTGGATGCTAAGTTTGAGGGACCATTACTCCCCCCAAAAAAATAGTAAGCAGTAATCATAGGTAAAGGCTACTGCAGACCAACTACATGCCATGTACCACTTTCTGTGGAGCAATTGATTAATCCTTTGAAAGAATCTAAGAGGTAGCTACTGTTTATCAATGTGTTTTGTTTGGGGTGGTGGAAAACATGGTGAGCACCCAGTTCAAACACTCACTATAGTAGTTAATGAGAATCCTAAGATTTAAACTCAGGAGCACGAGGCATGGTGGCACATACCTGTAATAGCAGCATTTTGGGGCTTACGGTATGAGGATTGAGTTCAAGATCAGCCTGGGTTACATAGCAAGACCCTGTGTTAATTAATTAATTAACATTGGGCATATACTATCAATAGCCACACTTTTAAGCACTTTATTGCAATTCCCCAAACATCTCTACTTAGACAAATTACTATGAAATCTAAAAAGATTGGGTATAAGAAAAACATAGAATCTAAAAGAAGGGGTGGCAAGATGGCTTAGAGGGAAGAGCTAGCCAAGAAAGCCTGGTCATCTGAGTTTGATCCCCAAAACCCACATGAAAAGGCCAGATATTGAAGTGTACATCTGCCATCTCAGCACTCCCACAGTGAGATGAGAGGTGAAGACAGGTGCCTTTCTTGAAGTCCACAGGCCAACTAACCTGGAACCCACCATCCTCCTACCTCAGTCTCCCAAGTGCTGGGATAACAAGCATGCACCATACTCCCATGGGCTTCACACAGGAGGAGAATCCATAGGAGACACCCTGCCTCCCTTCATGCCTGCAAGTATCATCTAACTTTTTAAAGGCATGTGCATGTATTCTAAAATAAAAACCAAAGCCCATAAACACCCAAGAGGAAACTGGGGCCCACCTAACTGAGGGCATGAAAATGCACATAAGAGCAACTTCTTTTAAGAAGATTAATGAGGGTCTGGTAAGTGGCTCAGCCGGTAAAGGGGCTTGCCACCAAGTCTGACAACCTGAGTTCAATCCCTAGGACCTACATGGTTGAGAGGGGAGAGAACCAATTCCTACAAGGTGTCCTCTGATCTCCACATTTATATGCTGTAATGTGTACATGTGTGCATGCACACACACACACACACACACACACACACACACACGAGAGAGAGAGAGAGAGAGAGAGAGAGAGAGAGAGAGAGAGAGAGAGAATTATAAAAACATAAAAATAACAAATAAAAGGTTAGAGGCACAGATGGCTGCAGACATTCAGTACTCCAAGCAAAGATGGTTTGCACCTTCGTAAGACTGGAAGAGACTTGGGGTAGAGAAGGGACATCACCTTGTGCATCGGGGAGGACAGCCCCTCCAGCTCCAGCAGATCCACCCTCCCACATGACCATGACCACAAAAATGTAGTGAGACCAAATGCCACTTAAAGATCTCCTCTGCTGTATAAAGAACCAACAGCCTACACTGGAGGCTGCGGAGCCTTCAAGCTGAAGAGCTGGACTCACACCTGAGTCTTGGCAGAGTGTGAGGGATAATGGGATCAATATGTTGCCTTCTCCAGTCCACATCGCAGGTAAACTTGAGAAGAATGTGCTCTTTGCAAAATGCATTGTGGCTCTTAGTGGAGAAATGCTCACCCAGTGGCATGCCATAACATTAACAGTCTTCAGAAAGCCACTGCCAAGGAGAACACACACTCTCCACTTACATTTGCTGTTAGCAAAGGCCCAGAAGCCAGAGCGAAGACATTTTTAGTCTGGGTATTTTATTGGAATTTCAAATGCTTCTAGCTGTGAGTGCATGAGGTGGTTTTAGAAATGGGGGCTTTAAAGGCTTCAAACATCCACAACTAGACAGAGCACTAGATATTGGGGCTCCTGAATTGTACTTTTTGACAGGGACATATTGGGGTCCTAGGTGTAGCCTGTAAATCTATCTCCATCTAGTTCAAGCT